>NC_134353.1:148168210-148225710 GCF_048569485.1 Anomaloglossus baeobatrachus
TTTAAGTCTGCCACACAGTCCCAGAGATGTAGCCTTTTTTTTAGTACCAATTTTTATGTCTTTTCTCAAGGGGGGTGGTGCTCAGAGTATGTTAAGGACACACCCTAGAGGATCCTGTAAGTCACACCCCCTTGTAAAGACCATATAAAGTATCACCAAATAAAAAGGCCATATCACTGAAACTATTTGGCAGATTAAAGGGAACCTGTCAGATTTCAGATTTGGTGACTATAAGCTGTGGCCACCACCACTGAGCTCTTATATACAACAATCTAGAATACTGTATATAAGAGCCCAGGTCGATCTGTAAAATGTAAAACAACATCTTTATAATACTCACCTAGGGGGCAGTCCGGTCCAATGCGTGTCACTGCTCTCCGGTCCAGCGCTTCCTCTCGGCTGTGATGGCTATCCTCCTTCTTCACAGGCCCGTATGCATGACATGTCCTATGTCATCCACCTAGGCTGGCATTGCGGTCCTGCGCAGGTGCAATTTGATCTGCCCTGCTGAGTGCAGATCAAATTATTGTAGTGCGTAAGAGTGTGCGGTCTTTGACCTTACCTCACGCCTGCGCACTACCCTACTGATGGCAGATCAAAGTGTGCCTGCACAGGACTGCAATGCCGGCCTGGGTGGATGACGTAGAACACATCATGCACACGGTCCTGCGAAGAAAGAGATCGGCCATCACAGCAGAGAGGAGGCGCTGGACCGAGAGCAGCGACACCCATCGAATCGGACCACCCCTAGGTGAGTACTATAAAGGTGTTTTTTACATTATACAGATCGGCCTGGGCTCTTCTATACAGTATTCTACAATGTTGTAGAGAAGAGCTCAGGGGTGGTGGCAGCTTATAGTCGCCAAATCTGGTGACCGATTCCTTTAAAAAAACAAATACTTGGGGAGTGGTGAGACTAAAATGAGTGCATAATCTGGCCACTTTTAACATGATGACAGGTCTTCTTTAAGCCTGTAGGTACATGGTTGTAGCCGTCACCATCCTGACTCTGTGATCATTCATACCAATTGATTGGCATATAAAGCTTGTCTGAATATGTTTGGTGAAACTTGGTAGGTGAAAGATGCCACATTTTTAATAAGAGACTTTTCATGGCAAACTCCAACAGCTCATAATGAAGCCTGGACATTGACTAAGATGGGAGTTCGGCCTCACCATTGGCTTCTGTATGAGAAAATGATAACAGTTACACCATCTAATGCTTGACGTAGTACAATATCATGGATACCTGTATATAGTAAAAGCTGAACAGAATGTAAGTGGTATGCCAAGGGAAACCTTAAATATATGTGTACTGTGGTCGGTACCTTACTATCCGTATCACATTGAAAAACAAAGCTTAGTCCTCTCCTGCAGATGCTCCAAGGGTGGTCACCAACACAGAAGCCATCAGTCACTGAAGAACAGAAGGAAGGGAATGTGGAGAGTCAAGGACCCTTCTGCGCTAGGGACCACCTTCAGGCACTTGTGCAGCATTTCACACTGGATTAAAACTTTTCTATTAGGAACCATTCACACGTTCCGCATTCAGTCAGTAGTTTACCTCAGTAGTTATTGACAAAACCAGGAGTGGAACAATCAGAGAAAAAATGTAACCATAGCATGGGAATCACTTCTGTGTTTATCACCCACTCCTGGTTTTGGTTACAAATATGGAGGTAAAATACTGACCAAATACTCAACATGTGCATGGGGCCTTACAGTGATGCTGATAATAAAACCATTCAGAAAGGTTTGTGTGAACTGCGTTTTACCCTTACTTGGCATATTTGAATGGTTTGGTATGTGTAGACACTGACGTTCATTGTTCCATATAGAATCACGTACTGTGTTATATGAGCCGCATCACGTGAGATAATGTTTCCTAGTTTGGGGCACATTCTGCATTGACCGTGTAAAATATACACCCGTGAAACAGAACCTCATCACCGCAGGGGTTCTGTACTTTACACATTGATTTTTTGTGAAATGGTGACATAATGGAATGAATACTTGTATTGTTACCCACAAAGGCTTGTTTTAATGTGTCTTTTTCTTCTTACCTTTTACAAGCTTCCATTGTGACAGTAATACACCTTGTCAATGCTGTTGTTGACACGGTGGAAAATGAAGGTATATACCGTCTGTGTATGTGATATCATTGCTGTGCTTTCCATTCTGGCTATCTCAGTCATTGTATATGACAACCTTGCATGTCTTTATATGGATGCCTGTTCTTCAGTGTGATAACATAGAATTGCTCAGTACTGTATATGTTACCTTTACATTCTATGTTTTATAATATGGGCCCTGCCTAGTCCTAGTTCTCTTATAAGATTGATTCTGTATTTGTGAAGTTTCTACATGACTGCCTTTTCACGGATTCTGCCATTTGTAGGCACACAAAAGGTGTTTTATAATGGAGAAGTTGGCAATATATCTTATGTTTGTTTATTTACCGAATAACACTTTTAATTTCCAGTAAGATTTAAAGTTGTGGCACTAAATCCCTGAAAACTATACTCCGAGGATCTAGTAACAGATGCTCGGCTAATTTGCTCGGAAACTGTAAAATAAATAAATTTATAGAAATCGTTATCCTGTCAAGGAACACATTGGGGCTGCCATTTCCACTGGAATAAAATCCACTGTACTGTATGACCTAAGGGGGAACATCTTGAAGGGACACATCTGGACATTTCTTGGCTTTTTCCTGGTTTGCTTAATATTGGATTCAGTGAAAGAGGCAGTCATGATGGAAAACATTCCCTGCATAGATTGTATTGATGTTCCTGTGTTTGTGTATATGTCTTTTAATCGTCTGCAGCCATGTAGTATGTCAGTAAGGCTATGATGCAGGCGAGTCAGTCAGTTTTACAGTTATTAGGACCTTTTAAAAACTTGTTAAAGGTCTTTTGGCCACAACTCCCACTCCCTTGTAGTTCGTAGAGAACATCTTTTCATGGGTTTAGCATCATGCACTTCCTTTTTAACATATTGTCCCTTGTCAGTTTTAGAGTAGTCCCATCTAAGGTTCTTTTCCAATCTGCAACATAGTTTAAGGGGTACTTTGCACACTACGACATCGCAAGCTGATGGTAGCGATGCCGAGTGTGATAGTCCCCGCCCCCGTCGCAGCTGCGATATCTTGTGATAGCTGCCGTAGCGAACATTATCGCTACGGCAGCTTCACACACACTTACCTGCCCTGCGACGTCGCTCTGGCCGGCGAACCTCCTCCTTCCTAAGGGGGCGGGTCGTGCAGCGTCACCGCGACGTCACACGGCAGGCGGCCAGTAGAAGCAGAGGGGCAGGGATGAGCGGGATGTATACATCCAGCCCACCTCCGTCCTTCCGCATAGCCGGCGTGAGCCGCGGGACGTAGGTAAGGAGATGTTCCTTGCTCCTGCGGCTTCTCACACAGCGATGTGTGCTGCCGCAGGAACGAGGAACAACATCGTACCTGTCACTGCCGCGACATTATGGAAATGACCGACCCTACACCGATGATACCATTTAGACGCTTTTGCGCTCGTTAATCGTATCAAAAACGATTTACACACTCCGATGTCGACCTCGACGCCGGATGTGCGTCACTTTCAATTTGACCCCACCGACATCGCAGCTGCGATGTCGTAGTGTGCAAAGTACCACTAAGTGTAAAATGGCGAAAAACCAGTACACAAGTCATGTTGGTATGCAATGGAGGCTCGTATGCTTTCATAAACATACCTTAATGATGCCCATATATCATCACTAGCTGATAACCTAACTCCTTCATGCACTTGCCCTCTTTGTGTGTCCAAGTAAGCATGCCTTCTCAATGGGGAGAAGAGAGAAAAGGGTACTTTACACACAACGATATCGCTAACCATATATCATCGGGATCACGGTGTTCGTGACGCACATCCGGCACCGTTAGCGATATCTTTGTGTGTGACTAAAAGGAGCAACGATTAACGATCGCAAAAACGTCAAAATTGTTGACACGTCGCTCCTTTTCATAATATCGTTGGTGGTGCATGCCGCTGGTTGTTCGTCATTCCTGCGGCACCACACATCGCTGTGTGTGACACCGCAGAAACGACGAACATCAGTCTACCTGCGTCCACCGGAAAGGAGGAAGGAAGGAGGTGGGCGGCATGTTCTGGCCTCTTTTCTCCTCCCCTCCTCTTCTATTAGGCGGCTGTTTTGTGACGCCGCTGTGATGCCGAACGCACCTCCCCCTTGAAGGAGGGATTGTTCGGCAGCAACAGAGACGTCGCTGAACAGGTGTGTGCGTATGACACTGCCGTAGCGATATTGTTCGCTACGGCAGCGATCACCACATATTGCACGAATGACGTGGGCGGATGCTATCGCTCGTGACATCGCTAGCAATCGCTAGCAATGTCGCAGCATGTGAAGCACCCTTAAGTCTTTTCTGGACAAGTCTGGTGGCTGATGATCTTCCTGAGGACAAAGGATCAAGCATGCCAAAATTCAACATGGCCAATCCTTTTAGTCCCAAAATAATATGGCAGGGAAGTCAGCATACTTTCATTTACCTAAAATTGGTAGGTTTAGTTAAATTTGCTTTTTATGTGTATAGAAAGGTTGCCAACTTTATTTCTTTTTCAAGCGCTTATAAAAAAAAAAATGGACAGAAAATACTTTTTATGCACACAATGGAAAATCGTAAGATTAGAGTTGAGCCGAGTACCTAACTATTCGTACTTGCTATACTCATAACGAATACTGTCTAATACTGACGTATTCGTTCCGAATAGTGTGTAATGCAAGTCTTTGGGAAAAAAATCGCAAAGTAACGAGTAACTCTAATAATATTCCTGCGAGTAGCAAATAGTGCAGCATTCGGGTTACTTGTTACTTTGAGAGTATTCCCCATTGACTTGCATTGCACACGCTATTCGGAATGAATACGAGAGTATTAGACAGTACTCGTTAGGAGTATAGCGAGAACAAATACTCAGAGTACAAATATGTACTCGCTCAACTCTACTTAGGATACATGTCTATAGCCCATAATTTTGATCAGAAGACATTCATTGTGAACTGATGATAATTACAGGATAAATAATCTGTAGAATTTTCTTCAGCTTCAAAAAAATCATGAGCGCCTTAAAATTTTTATGGATAGGGCAAAAAAAAGTGCCCTATTTTTATGGACTGTCCTGGTATATGTAGACAGTTGGCAACCCTGGTTGTATAGATACCGTTTAGTTTCCCGGCAAGGCCTAATTTTGGCTTAAATGTCACAGGATTATTTTTTTCCTTTTTAAGATTTTCATTTAATTAAGGGTTCATATGTGGAGTCAAGGAACTGCACACAATATTGTAGATGCCTTTTTTTTTTTTCTCTCTACTATGACGCCTGTGGAGAGGTTATTCTGCTCGGGTTATCTCCATTCCTCCTTATGGCACTATGAACCCCTGTTCCTTTACCACCAGCACTGCAGTGTTAGCAATGAAAAGAGGACAGAACTGGTCAAAAGTCTTACAACTAGGCTCTTCTGTGCCAGTGGCCATTTGCATACTTGCTATTGTCCCCCATTGTCTATAAACATCCTTGTATGTGCTTCTAATGAGCTCCTATCATGAGCAATGCAAAGAATGGAATCTGTCGGCTAAACTGAGATGTTTTTTGTGAATGGTTTTGGTGTATATAAAATACATTCATCTAATGTGCTGTTTTTTTTCCTGTTCTTTTCAATTTTGCCTTCAAAGAGTTTTTTGCAGTTCCTGATGTCAGGAATTCAAGAGGTGACTTCTGCATGTTGCTGTGTACTTGAAACTAATCATTCAGCTTTTTTTTTTGTAATATGTTTTCGCTTTATATTTAACCTCCACTTGCAGCATTTGTATACACGGCGTTGTGTTCTGCACAGTCTGTTGCTGTGTTGTTATGTGTTATGTGTGATATGCTGTTAGCCATTGACAGACAGAAGTCACACAACTCGGTGACTAACGGGATGAAAAAAGTCTTAACGTAAATGAAGACGATGACAAGATGTGTCTATTATTGGCTTTTGTAAGCACAGTATCTGTTCACCATTGAGTCAATAGAACTAGACTGGTTACTAGGAGTACTCCACTTTATAAGTCCGTAGCAACCAGTTTATCTTAGGTTACCAAGGCCTATAGCTCAAGAAGGCAAGTGATAAGTTGTTCTGTGAGTAGAAAAGTGATGGTGTGTCTGGTTGCGTTTGTCTTTTCCCTCAACCTTACCAGAGGATAAAGACAACTTACTGGGTCTCAATCAAACCTGCACTCGCAGGGGTTGGACTGGATGGCCCTTGAGAACCCTTCCAACTCTACCATTCTATGATTCCATTCTATGAATTATAAAAGCTGTCCACAACAGAAACGGTCTTTGTTGCCTATAGCAACCAATCTTACCCCAAGATTGAACCTTGTCAATTGGATATTGTGCAACCTGAAAACTTTGGCCTGCTTTTTCAGAAATGTATTTTAATGTCTACGCCATTGCAATAAAGACACGGTTTAAAATGTCCATATAGAAGGACCTGTTAAATTCTAACAAACCGTGCCAGATAGGGGCTTTCCAAACTCAAGAATGAGTGTCCTGTGCCTCGTCTACATGAATCAGTGGATACACATGTTCACTACTGCTCTAATCAAGGTATGGCAACCAAAAATGGCTTCGGCTTCACTCAGTTCATCGCGTAAGTCAGATGGGTGCTATCCAATGTTTTATGAGATGGCCGTTGGACCAATGTTATACTATGGGATAGTGTTGATCAGTGTGTTTTTGGGTTTTTTTTTGTTTTTTTTTTTTCTCATGCCGTTTAGGCATGATAAAAATAGCACAGCATACCACTAATGGCAGCACAAATCAGATGGCGCTCACTCATTCAAGCCTATGGGTGCATGGAATTCATTGGACTCCACTCAAATGACATCTAAGTGCAGTTGGATTTCCGTGGACTCAGATAGAAAATGGAAAAGTTTTGTTTTCTTCTCGCAGTGTGCTCTGATTCTTTCATCTCAGAGGATTAGATCAGACCAAGCTGAGACGCTGATTAGAGTATCATTAGCATAATCAGCCCGATTCTTTCATATATGAGAGAATCTGTGGCCGTCTGGTCATAGCCGAATGTTGTATTTGGTTGCCTCTATTAGCCCCACAGACAATGACTGGAGCAGTATTGTGCATAAGTAACCACCATTCATTCAGTTATGTTGTACAATAGTTCATCAAGTGGAGTAGACAGACCACTTTTTCTAATTTCAGAACATTTATTTTAATGGAAATCTGTATTCTCAAGTCTTCAAACTGTGTTCTGGCAAGAAAGGGCTAAGATCTTTCTTAGCAGTCTCTTAGCTGATTTTCTTTCTGAGAAGTTCAGTTGACAACTTCTATGCCCATAATTATATCACCCTTAAAGGAAATTTGTCATCAGTTTTTTTGCCACCTAATCTGAGAGCAGCATAAAGTAGAGGCAGTGATCCTAATTTCAGCGATGTGTCACTTACTGCTTCTTGTATGTTTCACAGATTTATCAGCAAATTATAATCAGTAGACTAGACGAGTTAACCTGCTGCCATGTAGTCCTCAATATCCATGATCTCTGTATAACCCCACCCCCACAAGTGATTGGCAGCTTTCTACTCTTTCAGAAAATTGCTAATCAGTGGTGTGGGTGGAGTTATACAGAGCTCAGCATTCAGAGAATCTGGCTGCCTCTACGTCATGCTGATCTCAGGATAAGGCCGGTGTCACACTTGCGAGTGCCTCACGTGTATCTTGTGCGAGTCTCGCGTTGCATCACCTGGCACAGACTCACACTCTCCTCACAGGAGTGGGTCGGTTGCAACTAACCCCGACCCGCTCCTGTGAGGAGAGTGAGAGTCCATGTCGGGTGATGCAACGTGAGACTTATGCGAGATAAACGCGAGGCACTCGCAATTGTGACACCAGCTTTACTGAAATTTTCCAAATTCCTGAACACCATTCAGCTTAATTATGCAGGGCTAGGTCTTCAATCAAAGGCCCATTGCTTTCAATGGTCTATGAAAGATGGGTGACAACCTCTCTGTAATGTGAATTCTGTCCAATTATCAGATCTAGCTCAGAAAAAAGTAAACTCAACTAATATATTTATGGATGGATTTTAAAAGGAAAAGCCCTTCCATGAGTAATGTATCATAAACAAGTGTACATGGTCATGTTAGCATTTTTTGGTCAAAGTAAAGCTTTGCATGACAATGCACTAAAGAATGTTTGTTTGTACCTACAACTGCATTTATTTGTTATTTATTCCTGTTCCTTTTGTGTGTGTCTGAACAGGTTACCACTGGGATACCTCAGACTGGATGCCTAGTGACCATCTACCGGATATTCAGGAATACCCTCATTATGAAGTTGTTGAAGAACCTGTTCCTCAATACATGGACCCAAATGCCATTGACACAGATTATTACCCTGGTGGCTATGACATCGAGAGCGACTTCCCGCCTCCACCGGAAGACTTTCCTTCGCCAGATGAACTTACACCTCTGCCGCCTGAGTATGCTGAACAGTTCGATTCCATGCAGCCACCAAGTGAGATGGTTACTATAGGCAGCTTGGGGTCATCAACAAAAAGTAGCCAGAGATTCAACCTGAATAAGTACCTTCCACATCACCAATATCCAGTGAGCAAGTCAGAACCTCAAAGCACCACTAGTGGAGATGGCAATAGTTATAGAGAGCCTTATGCTGCTTCCTACATGTTAGGGTATGGTAGAGACTTTCAAGTCCCAATGGCGGACAACATGTCCATGTCAGGATACACCTCTGCAGCTTCATGCACTGATGTGTCTGCATGCTGTGAAATGGAATCTGAGGCCATGATAAGTGACTATGAGAGTGGAGATGATGGACACTTTCAAGATGTGACGATTCCTCCACTAGATTCCCACCATCACACAGAAGTTTAATACCATAAAAAGTGCCTGGACATCTGTTAGCTTCAACATTTCATAGTAAAGTGATTATCTATTCATTATGTATTATTGCTTTGTTTTTATTTTATTTTTCCCTTGTTTAATGTAGTGTTAATTTTTTTTTTTTTTTTGCTTTTTTGGGGTTGGGGGGGACTTCTATCTGGTATAGCCGCAGTGCGTCATGCCAAGTAATAGTGTGTACAATGTATTTCATTCCTGGATTTAGAACCATGAAGACAAATAGACCATAAGGGTAGGCTATTTCCACTCCATTTTTGTTTTAGAATTTTTCATTATGGTTTTTTTTTTTGTCCTTTTTAAGAAACCATACCACTGCATCACGGTAGCATGACATCTGTATTTATAACGTGTGAAGCATAATTTTAACTTCTTTTCCAAATGTAAATGTAATGTACAGTTTTGATTTCAAGAACATAAATTAGATTTTGTAGATATTTTGTGGATTTCTTTACTTTTTAACCATGAACTATTTCAACGTTTGCCCTTTCTACTAGGTTAGCATATTGTTCCAATACCCAGGGCTTTACTGGATCTCTTATTCCACTGAGGTTTTGACTTCTGAATTTCCAGGTTCATCTGCAGTAACAACTGTATATAATTGAGAGGAAGCCTGATGCTGCAAAGCAACAGCAAGAAATATCTTTATCTGAGAGTATTTTAGATTTTTTTCCCTTCTTGGAAAGTGTAATGGGGACCCACTGCATTCCTGTTTAGAACCAAAATCACCATGACACGGTTTTTATGGTGTCTGTATATTTGTGATGCAATGGTCTTGTAAAGGTTTTTACTGAAAACTACCATTAGCCAGTCTTTCTTACTGACAATAAATTATTTAAAATAAAAATTATGGACTTGTGTGTTAATATATTCATCACCTTCCTGCATATAACTTGTCATTTTAGTTCCCAACCACTAGGTGTCAGAACATGACTGCAATAACAGCTAACAAGCCTCCTTTTTACAGTCCACCTCATTTGGTATTCGAATTCGCAGACTTTGCCGGATTTTCCCAAAAGAGTTCATTGTTTCTTATTGTGCTATGGCATATGTCTCCAGACCCCCCAGAGTGTAAAAATGTAAGATGTAAAAAATAAACACACTTCTCTGTTAGCTCTGCTGCTCGCTGCCACCCATCCCCATCCATAGTTCTTCCTTCCACCATTGTGTGCCACATATCCTCTTCACTATAAGCCAGGGCATACAGCCTGGTCACTGTGTGTTGTAAGGTTGTTCCACACGTCATGACGTCGCAACCTTACGAAGCGCATTGACCCCGAGGCCTTATTGTGCATGGAAGTTCTAGCCTATAGAAAAGAGGCTGGTGCCCCCGGCCAGAAATCTAGCGAAATCGTGCTGACCGGCCATTTTTAGTCCATCGCCCTCCACCCCCCCACCCACCCACACACACACTTTTTTTTTTTTTTTTTTCGTTTCTCTCCCCCTCTCCCCTTTTTTCTGAGATGGTGGAGAAGTTTTGGAAACTAATTTCACTATTTATGCCTCAAATTCCCAAAACGTCTTGGCGCCTCAAATTAGTGTGATGGTGTCAGTTATCCATTACTAGGATATGATATAATATATAATTGCGTATTTTATTTTATATATATTTTTTTTTCATTTCATTTGAATATTTGCTACTTCCACCAGAAAGAAGAGGACTAAGGCCCCCTTCACACGTTTGTGATAAAAACGCATGTTTTTCACGGTCTGTTTTGAAGGTGCGTATAGCCATCAGTATACCATGGTTTCGGCACTTGTTCCCCGTGTGCTATTTGTGAAAGCACATGGAGATCAGGAACTTTTTATTCACCTGTCTCAGACGCTGCTGTCGCTGACGCTACTGCTTTCAGGTCCACAGTGCAGTGAAAATGCATGAGCATAATGAGCGGGCCCAGAAGCAAGTGAAAGCAGCGCCGGACACAGGTGAGTGTAGAAAATAGTTTTATTTCAAAGACACGTGTTTTCTCTGGTACATGTCACACAGATCACATCAATGTGTGGTCCATGTGACATCAGCGCTGCCAGAGAAAAACTAACTTGTCTCCGTGTCGAACACATGGGCATGCGTGTGTGACACACGTCCATGAAAGAAAAAATTGATGTGTGCGCAGACCGATTGATTTAAATAGGTTTGCATATGTCCGTGTCTCCGGTATGCATGAAAACGGACGTCATATGTGCCGAAATCACGGGGACATATGAAGGGAGCCTTATAGTGAGCAACGTAGAGGTGAGGGTTTTTTTTTTTTTTTTTTTAACCAATTGCCAGCCAAAAATAAATTTACCAAAATGGCGGGCTGGTATATACAGCAGGTGATGTAAGTATTGAACACATCACTAATTTTTTAAAAGATGCTATTGACATGAATTTCTCATCAGATGTCAGTAACAACCCAACCACTCCACACAGGCAAAGAAATCAAACCATAATGTCCATAAATTACGTTATGAGTAATAATGAGATATGACACAGGGAAAAAGTTTTGAACATGCTTACTAAAATGTGTTTAATACTTTGTGCAAAGGCCTGAGTTGGTGATGGTGACAGCGTCAAGACGCCTCATGTATGGAGAAACTAGTCGCATATTTAAACCTTTCCCAAGAATGCAACAACTCAGTAAAGGCAATTCAGTGGCGACACACAACAAAGATATATTTTGCACAAAGAAAGGAGAAGCAGCAGTAGGTATGATCAGAGAACAGCATAAATTATTACATAAAAGAAAAGAACATTAATACACAGCAAGAGCTATACAAGTTCTGAATACAATATTCGTATACAGTACTATAACACTAAACAACGGATCTTACGTAGTCCAGTATCTCTGTCAGGGAAACATCTGTGGCGCTCTGGACTAGCCAGGTCGTCACAGGTACTGCAACAACACACCCCACACCCCGAGATAGGCACATCAGCCAGACACCAAATCCTTGTTGCCTCCCTCCAGGGGCTGATGTCCACACCAGGTGGGGTGGAGCCAGGCGGTTGGCCCCACCCACCTAGGAGTTCACAGTCCTGGAGGCGGGAAAGGAAGGCAGTTGAGTAAGGGAGGTCAAAGAGTGAGGAGTAAAGTGGTAGTAGAGGAGCAGACTGACCGTGTCCGGGTACGTGGCCCGGGCACCAAGAGCAAGGTTGGCAGACGGTGGTGGCCGTCTGCAGGAGAGGCAGATCAACACGGAACCGTAGGACCGGGGACGGGCGGTGGCCCGCCGGTACCGAAGCGGGGAGCGAAGTGAAGCCAGCACAAACCGGCAGGGCCTGCGGACCCCGACCAGGCTTGGAGTCGCCGTTAAACAGGTCAAATCCGTTAGTGACCGGAACCCCGGGGTTTCCAAACAGCCAAGACCCGATTGAAGGCAACCGTCCAAACAGCGAAAGGGAAATACAGCTACCGCCACAGCTACAATTCCCAGGGCCAGAGCCTGCAGGCAAAAGTGCTCCTCCGGCATATATCCACGCTGGGGAGCGGGTTACCGGTGGGAAGCCATCGGGACCGAAGTTACACAAAAGGTGCAGGGAAAGGCAGCCACCACCAACCGTCCGGGAGAAACCACAGCAGCCGGCTGCGGGACCCGTCCATCCAGTTGTTTGTTTTACCAGAGACTCTGCATCCATTCTTGGCTGAGTAAGTACTACCGTGCCATTCAGCACCGCGCTGCCCCCGCGACCCTTCACCTCACCAACCGTGCCTCCCCGCCTCACCTCACTGGGCCCCGGGACAACCAACCCCTACCCACGGAGGGGGAAACAACATCCCAGCTGCTCCCTGCCATCGCTCCCGGGATCCCCATAACCAGCAGTGATGGTGCCCCAACCTCACCACAAACCGTGGGTGGCGTCACGGACCAAATTCCCAAACCAAACCACCCCTTTCACTCACGGGCGAGGAGCGCCGCTCGAGTCCCCGGATCCGGCCCATCGCTCAAGCCACCGAGCAGCAGCAGCGCCGGACCCGAGCATGGTGAGCGCAGCGCCCTCCCCACCCGCGACACATCCAAGTCCAATTCAGTGGCGGTATCTCTCACTCAACTCACTGGCCGCCTTCACTACTTGAAGTGTGGTCCCAGTACACTTCCAGTATCATACATCTGTGCAGGAAAGCAACCGCCCACAGGAGCGATCCTTCACTATGGCCAGATCGTCTCTTGGGTCTGGTCAGGGATTTTCCTCTGGAATGAGTCCCAGTTTTCAGCGCTTAACCGTCAGCACTTGGTTTTCCTCTGGGAGGGGTCACAGTCTCCTACTGGCACTGGTCACAATCTTCTACTGGCCCTGGTCACTGTCTTCGGTGCTTGATCTTCCTTTTGGACAGGTTACAGCCAACGATCTTCCCCTCGGCTCAGGTCACTGATGTTCCTTTCGGCTCAGGTCACTGATGTTCCTTTCGGCTCAGGTCACTGATGTTCCTTTCGGCTCAGGTCACTGATGTTCCTCTCGGCTCAGGTCACTGATGTTCCTCTCGGCTCAGGTCACTGAGGTTCCTCTCAGCTCAGGTCACTGATGTTCCTCTCAGATTAGATATAGCTCATGTCTTCTGTTCTAGAACCCTTCTGTGGCGATGGTGGTTGTGAGCCCACTTTGTGACCACATGAGCTGCCTGGTACAGGCTCCAGCGCCAACTCCACCCGTTTACCAGCGGCCCAGGTTTTTATGTTTTGTAACTGCTCCACAACTGTCACCCGGCGTCTCTTCTAAATTCTTTCATCAAGGAAGCACACACTCCCTGCAGACTCCTTTGACCTGCAGATGGTGATATTCTCTTGCAGACACTGTGAAAGGTCAGTTAAGTGCATCTTCTGCTCCGTTACACATGCATTGCTTAGGTCTGATTTTGTCTCATTCTTCCACAAAAACACTCTTCAAATCCTCAAGGTCCTGTGGCCTTTTTCTATCTATTGGATTCAGGTGAGTGGCTTGGCCTTTGGCTATATGTTTGCTATGATTGTCTTGCTAAAATGTCCACCCTTGTTTCATCTTCATCATCATCCTGGTAGATGGCGCTAGCCTGCATTAATTAGACAGACACGACCTATGATGTACCGGTACATCATAGGTCAAGAAGGGGGGTTTTAACTATCCAGACATCTCATGGGACATAGTCTTCTGGTTTTCTAAAAGCTGCAAGTTCTCATCTATAGTTCAAGACAATCACCTCTCTCAGTTGTTACATGAACCAACCAGAGGAGACAGTTGCTGGATCTGTTTCTGTCAAATAGACCAGATATAATTTCAGATATAAAGGATTTTAAGGATTGGGCAGAAGTAACTATAATATGGGAAGTTTCAATGTAATATTTAATAAAACCTCACAAAGGTGAAATAAACCTGGAACTTTAGGAAAGCTAAATTCAATCAATTAAGGTACGAGCTCAATCTTGAATACTGGAATCATGTCCTGGTATCTGAGGATACTGAACATAAAAATTGGGAATGTTTAAAGAAAAACTACAAAAGTCCAGTCGAAAAGCTTCTACTGGTAAAAAAAAAATGTCCAGAAATGGAAATAATAATAATAATTAATAATTTTATTCATTTATATAGCGCTATTAATTCCACAGCGCTTTACATACATTGGCAACACTGGTCCCCATTGGGGCTCACAATCTAGAGTCCCTATCAGTATGTCTTTGAAGTGTGGGAGGAAACCGGAGTACCCGGAGGAAACCCATGCAAACATGAAATCATAATGGTTAAAGAAGGCGGTACAAAGTTTTATAAGAGAAAACCAAACGGCATTTAAAAGCTTGAAAGCAAAGTCGTCTGAAAAAGCCCTCCAGAGCTCAATAGAAAATGTAAAAAAGCAATGAAGTTTGCAAAATTGCCTCAGGAACTCTATACTATATACATATAGGAGTATGTGCATCATCTCTGTTTCCTGTGCCTAGGCCTACATAGAGATCTATTGCCTATGTATCCGCACTGTTTTTTAGCCTTTCGCATCCTCCTGGGCAGTGCAGTACTCTCATGCCTCCTTGGCTTTACAGATGTGGGGACATCACTGGGGACATTGGGGCTCACAATGTAATTTCCCGATCAGTATGTCTTTGGGGTATATAAAATGAAACATGCTGTATCCTACTATTTTATCCTCCAGAAATAGTACAGCATTTGTCATTTTCATTGTATTGTTTTATTACTTTTTTTATTTTTATAATATTACATTTTATCACATCGAGAACTTTTCCATAATGAGAAGGTGATGGCTCATTGAAATGGAAACTTCAGGTAAGGAACAAGTCACTGCTTATATTTCAGTGTTTTGCACAATATGGAAATCTAGGTGTACAAAACATGGCCTAAATTAACATTAACAATCTGGTGTCTGCTATATCTGTATTTCTCCAGTGCTGTGTCTTAATATAGATTTCAACTTTAGCTATCCAGAGAGATCCCCAGTGGGCCTGGTATTATATAAGCAATAGCATACATTAAAGTCATAATGAGACTTTCCATTGATAATTTATATGCCGCTAACATATCACTTGTCAGGTTCACACACAGCAATGGTAACAGTTACATAGAATCCAAATGTTAAAATGTAACATGAAGAGTAAAGAGGTTATCTAGGATTATAAAATTAAGGCAATTAAACAATACTTTGATTGTAATATGGATGTGGAAAAATAACAACATACTCACCTGGTAAATCCCCCTTTATCATTACTTCAAAGCATGTAGAAAAACATCCAGCACCAGAACAGGAATCCAACCAGGAAGATGAATAAAAGGTTTTTTCGTTTATTCCGATCATAATGTTAAAAATACATACAAAATTAAAAATATGACCAAAACCTGACATGTTTCGGACCCTAGAACATGGTCCTTACTCACCCTGTTTTAATTATATGCATTGTTTACCCTTTCTGACATCTGTTTTTTCTATATATCTTTCACATGTAAAAAATACTGCAGTCAGATTGTCCGACCAGATGAAGGCTTAAGGCCGAAACGTCTCGAGGTGGACTTTCTACCATTGTACAGCACGTTTTTTTCACCTGTTCACAATAAAGAAAAAATAGATAAAGAAATTTTAACTTGTGTCCATTTTTGGGACCTACACAGTGTGCCGGGGTTTACTTTTTACCCGTCTACATTTGATTACTCCAGAGCACCTGTCTAAGGTGACGCTAGGTCCTAGTCTTTTTTTTTTCTGCTATATTATACAGTGGAGCGGGGCAGTAGTTGCGGGTGAGGGATGGACTCCGGACGCCATGGTGCGCGATATGAAAACCGTGGTTCTGGCTGGATGCGTGGACATGGGAGGTGCATGTTGTGACGACATGGACACTCAATGCCTAGCATGGGTTAAAGTTTCTTAAAATTCAGCCAGACGTATTGTTCTTCTGTGTGCTAACTCATGTTTGCTAACCATTGTATCTGCCAGGCCCCTCTGAGCATTCATTGTAATGTAGTTGTGTATTGCTAATCTAATGTAAAACCCTCAGACTTTCTATCCTTATCATTTAAATGAACATTATCCATGCAGCTTGAAATTCATCCAATAAGAGAAGCAATCTTGTACAACCAATCCGATAAGGGCACAGTATATCCAAAGGAAAGGCTATGGCTATAAAAAGGGGACTTCCTTAAGTCACCGGTTGTTAGATGTGCATGATCCAGTCTAAGCTTTTAGGAGCTGGCTAGAGGATCAGGATACCTTGTGGCTTCAATCTAGGGACTCCGGTTCCGATTGGAGACCATATCCACAGACTAGGGATTTCGACTCCGGCTGCCAGGATTATATCATCAAACCAGAGACTACTAAAGGAGGAAACCCAGGTTGGGACAATTCAGTCACCTGGTACAGACTTTGCAGACCTCAGCCAGCTTCCTAAATCTGGCGTTATTCCTTTCTCTGTGGGTGCCCGCCAAAAGCGGGGTGCTGCTGGATTGGAGTAAATAACCCTGGAACCTCTGAGGCACGGACATTCTAAATCCCTGGTGAGCCAGCGGAAGGGCGAGACTCTGTTGCCTGTTACATTTGTGTGTTTTGCTGGTTATGTGTTATGTGCCGTTAACTGTTTGGGGATCCAATAAAGTCTTAATATTGTGATTCCCTCACCCTGTGTTGTCTGAGTAGTGTTCCGCCCACGGTTAAGGAGGTCGTGCGTTCAGTTGGGATGAGCCCTGAGCCACGCTGTCTTTCTAAAGGCGGCTGGGCAAGCGGATAAGAGCACCCACTGAGCCCCGTATCTCCACACATGTCATACCTCTTAGCAGGCTGCATGTCGCCATTGTCTTTGGTAGGCCAAAACCAAACAGCAGTATAGACTGACACGGACACAAACAGTTCTCTTTAAACAATAGTTCTCTAGTCAGTCACAGCTTCACATGTGAGATAGCGGGCACAGCTTCAGTTTCACAGTACAACATCATACACAGTTCTAGCTTCCACTGGCTTGTTCCTGATCTTTCAAAAAGCTTCTTTTCAAAAGTATGTAACAGGGTGAAAAAGTACATAAGATAAACTTGTATCTTTGTTAATGAAGTATTGTATATATATGTTATAACTTGAATGGCCACTAGGTGTCACTAGAGGGCAAGGCACACTGCTAGACAGTAAGGGGTTACATTGGGTTTTCCTGGTAACGTAAACAGAGACACAGTTCAGTAAAGGTACCGTCACACTTAGCGATGCTCCAGCAATCCCACCAGCGATCTGACCTGGCAGGGATCGCTGGAGCGTCGCTACATGGTCGCTGGTGAGCTGTCAATCAGGCAGATCTCCAAAGCGATCAGAGATCAGCCACCAGCGACCCGTGTAATGATGCTTTGCTTGGTAACCATAGTACACATCGGGTTACTAAGCAAAGTGCTTTGCTTATAGTTACCTGTTGTGTACCTTGGCTACGTGTGCAGGGAGCAGGGAGCCGGCTTCTAGAAGCTGCGTACGCTGGTAACCAAGGTAAATATCGGGTAACCAAGCAAAAAATGGTCCGGGACATTCAGTGGTGACCTCACAGCAGGGGCCAGGTCGTTGCTGGATGTCACACACAGCGACATCGCTAGCAAGATCGCTGTTGCATCACAAAAACCGTGACTCAGCAGTGATGTCGCTAGCGATGTCGCTTAGTGAAACGTAGCCTTTAGTCTCTGGAGACTGCGTGAGCAAGAAGAGAATGACAGAAAAAGCTGCGAGAGAGGGAGAAGGTTGTTGATCTCCTGTGTTCTGGACAAATAGGATTGCCTGTTTCTTTCTTTGGAGCTCCTACTGCCCCTGACGAGGGGATTTCATCCGAGTGAACTTTTCTCTAGAAAGTGCTTGGATAAGATCATCTACGGCCCGTTTTACACATCTGGCATGCTTGCAGTACAGTTATTCATTTACAGTGGAAGCGCAACACCATGTGGTTGTGTGCTTCATACACCACTGCATTTGTCCGCATCCATGGTAAAAGAATGTAACTGTACTGCATGCATGCCGGATCCGGCATCCGGCAAAATGCCGAATGTGCGAAACTGGCCTAAGAGTGAATTAGAAGCAGTCTGAGGGAGACTGATGCCATCTTGGGTGAAAAACTTCAGTGAGTAACAATTGATCTGAGACTGATCGGCGTACTAATAGTCAGTTAAGGTACCGTCACACTAAGCGACGCTCCAGCGATCCCACCAGCAACCTGACCTGGCAGGGATCGCTGGAGCGTCGCTACACGGGTTGCTGGTGAGCTGTCAAACAGACAGATCTCACCAGTGATCAGCCCCCAGCCAGCAGCGACTCGTGGAAGCGATGCTGCGCTTCGTAACTAAGGTAAATATCGGGTAACCAACCTGATATTTACCTTGGTTGCCAGCGCACACCGCTTAGCGCTGGCTCCCTGCACTCCTAGCCAGAGTACACATCGGCTTAATTACCCGATGTGTAGTCTGGCTATGTGTGGATCAGGGAGCCGGCACTGACAGCGTGAGAGCGGCGGACGCTGGTAACGAAGGTAAATATCGGGTAACCAAGGAAAGGGCTTCTTGGTTACCCGATATTTACATTGGTTACCAGTGTCCGCAGAAGCCGGCTCCCTGCTCACTGCACATTCAGTTGTTGCTCTCTCGCTGTCACACACAGCTATGTGTGCTTCACAGCGGGAGAGCAACAACTAAAAAATGGTCCAGGACATTCCGCAACAACCAGCGACCTCACAGCAGGGGCCAGGTTGTTGCTGGATGTCACACACAACAACATCGCTAGCAACATTGCTGTTACATCACAAAAGTCGTGCCTCAGCAGCGATGTTGCTAGCGATGTTGTTTAGTGAGACATGGCCTTTAGGGCCAGACAGATAGCATAAGGACACATTGAAGGAAGACTATTCTTTAAAAGACTATTCACTGATAAGGAGCTGTGTTTCCTTGTTTATTCGGAGGCATTTGCTCTGACCTGGAATTTATCAGAAGTTAAGCTATGTTGTGCTGATAACCGACTAAAACTACCTGACAATTCTGCCTTTGCTTCATCTCACTGCCTTGGAGCAGTGAGGTATAGAGTATTGAATAGAGGTACATGTGTATAAATGTTCTTGTTTTTGACTGTATATGGGAAGTTGGCCGGGTACCCTGATTGAATTGTAAACATAAGAGGTGGTTGTAAGATTATATCCTTGGAGGGATCATGTGCCGTTATCTGTAGTAGTACATCCAGATAAGCCCCATCAATAAATAGGGGAGGGAGCGGTATAGCCAAGGGTGGAAAATATAGTCCAGTTCATCTCTACTGACTGACACTTGAAGTCCTCCAAGTTGCATAAATTGTTATTGCATATTTCGGGCTGCTGTGGCCCATAAGTTGTAAGAGATCTGTTTTTGTCAATTTTTCTTGAGACTTCTAAAGAAAACTGTTATTCACCATCCTTGTGTTCCTGGGTTTTCCATAGTGCCATCATATCTTAATAACGAGCATCCAATCGTTACAAGTACACCCATGAGTGAAAATGGCCAAATTGTGCCCAATTAGCCATTTTACCTCCCCGGTGTCATGTTACTCATTAGTATTACAAGGTCTCAGATGTGAATGGGGATTAGGTGTGTTACATTTGCTGATATCGCTCACACACTTTTCCATACTGGTCAGTGGACGTTCAACATGGCTCCTCATTGCAAAGTATTCTGATGATCTGAAAAAAAGAATTATTAATCTACATAAAGTTGGCCTAGTCTGTAAGAAGATTGCCAACACCCTGAAACCAAGCTGGAGCACAGTAGCCAAGACTATACAGTGGTTTAACAACAGGTTCCACTCAGAAAAGCCCTCGCCATGGTCGACCAAAGAAATTGAGTGCACATGCTCAATCGTATTCAGAGGTCGTCTTTTCAAAATTGACATGAGTGCAGCCAACATTGCTGCAGAGGTTAAATAAATTGGGGAGGGGGAGGTGTCAGTGTGTCACTGCTCATGCCATACGCCGTACACTGCATCAAATTGGTCTGCATGACTGTCGTCCCAGAAGAAAGCCTCTTCTAAAGATGATGCAAAAGAAAACCCGCAAGTCAAGATGAGCAAATACGACCTGTTAAGTTTGGGGTGCATACTAAACATGGACTCAGTGTCCGAGTTTGGAGTTCAGGTGCTATCCAAATGCTAACCATTCAAGCGAGCATCCCTGTGCTCGGGTATACACGGTGATCGGCCCAGTGAGAGCTGCTTGCAGTCTCCAAATTCCTCTCAAGGGGGGATAAAAGCAACATATTTGGATACTGTGTCAAAAAAACAAAAAAAAACCCTTCCACTGGAAATTCTTTGTTTATGGCTGGCAGTATGTAGGCCAAGAGCCAAACTGACCAATTGACTTCCCATATGGTTTGAGCTCCGGAATCAAGTTCAGGTCAAGTCCAGCTGAACCCGGTGAACACGACCTTCCACTGGTCATCTCTACCCACAAACAGTTTGCTGAAGGCAAGCAGACTAAGGACTTGAATTACTGCAAACCTGTCCTGTGGTCTCATGAGACCAAGATCATCTTATTTGGTTCAGATGGTGTCAAGCGTGTGTGGCAGCAACCAGGTGAGGAGTACAAAGAGAAGTGTGTCTTGCCTATAGTCAAGCATGATGGTGGGAATGTCATGGTTTGGGACTGTATGAGATCCGCCGATTGTGGGGAGCTACAGTTCATTGAGGGAACCATAAATGCTAACATGTACTGTGACATACTAAAGCACAGTGTGATCCCCTCCCTTTGGAAACTGGACGGCAGGGCAGTATTCCAATATGATAACGAACCTAATCACAACTCCAAGGCGGCCACTGGTGGGAGCTTGTGTGAGGCATCCTTAAAAACAGGGTGCAGATGTACAAGGTCTCTAACATTCACCAGCTCCATGATGTCATCATAGAGGAGTGGAAGATGATGCCAATAGCTCCTGTGAGGCTCTAGTGAACTCCATGTCCAAGAGAGTTAAGGAAGAGCTTGAAAATAATGGTGGCCTCACAAAATATTGACACTTTGAGCATAATTTGGCCATTTCCACTTAGGGGTGTACTCAATTTTATTGCCAGCAGTTTTGACCTTATTGGCTGTGCGCTGAGTTATTTAGAGGGCTCACCAAATTTACATGGTTATACAAGCTGAACACTGACTACTGTAGATTGTATTAAAGTGTCATATCTTCTATGTTGTCCCTTGAATAGATAATTTTTTTTGTTTACAAGAATGAGGAGTGTGTTCACTTTTGTGATATACTATACATTTGCCTCCTAAATAAAAAAAAATCTCCCATACTGCGCCCCTGACTACAAATATGTATACCACAATTGTTATACAACTGTCACCACAGCTGCCCAGGAACCACCACTGCTAAGAGGTCTCCACCGGGAGTGACACCTATACCCGGCTCATAACTGTGTCCTAGGCAACCCAGTCACCCCTCCTACCTTCTCTACAGGACAGAGAACTTAGGGGCCCACAGCCTCATTTATATTCATTGTCAGCTTGTCAATACTCTTAGATCCTTGTATCCACCACAATTGTCAAAGGCCCATTGGACATTCACCCACCTTATGGACCAGTATTAACCCTCAAAGAGAGGTCCATTCTACCACAGACCAGAGCTACACCTTTGAGCCACAATTATATGCCCATCCACTAAAAGGACTATTACCCTTACTTGTGGTCTATGTACAACCCTGGTCAAAAGGCATTTTGACACTGGTCCCTTTATTTTGAAGCCTTCCCTTTGTCTTGAAGCTCAAATGGAGGCATCGATCACGATTTACATATATCACTCACTTGAATGAGATTATTCTCTTACGTCTCGTACTAGTAGACATGTCCTCCTTTAGAAAGGCTGACAAAATACACTACACTGTGTGCAGAATTAATAGGCATATGAGTATTTTGATCACATGATGATTTTTCTACATGTTGTCGTACTCCAAGCTGTATAAGCTTGAGAGCCAACTACCAATTAAGTAAATCAGGTGATGTGCATCTCTGTAATGAGGAGGTGTGTGGTGTAATGACATCAACACCCTATATAAGGTGTGCTTAATTATTAGAAAACTTCCTTTTCTTTGGCAGAATGGGTCAGAAGAGAAATTTGACGGGCTCTGAAAAGTCCAAAATTGTGAGATGTCTTGCAGAGGGATGCAGCAGTCTTGAAATTGCCAAAGTTTTGAAGCGAGATCACTGAACAATCTAGCGTTTCATGGCAAATAGCCAACAGGGTCGCAAGAAATGAGATGGGCAAATAAGGTGCAAAATAACTGCCCATAAATTGAGGAAAATCAAGCGTGAAGCTGCCAAAATGCCATTTGCCACCAGTTTGGCCATATTTCAGAACTGCAACGTTACTGGAGTATCAAAAAGCACAAGGTGTGCCATACTCAGGGACATGGCCAAGGTAAGGAAGGCTGAAAAACAACCACCTTTGAACAAGAAGCATAAGATAAAACGTCAAGACTAAGCCAAGAAATATCTTAAGACTGATTTTTCAAAGGTTTTATGGACTGATGAAATGAGAGTTACTCTTGATGGGCCAGATGAATGGACCAGAGGTTGGATCAGTAAAAGGCAGAGAGCTCCACTCCGACTCAGATGCCAGCAAGGTGGAGGTGGGGTACTGATATGGGCTGGTATCATCAAAGATGAACTTGTGGGACCTTTTCGGGTTGAGGATGGAGTGAAGCTCAACTCCCAGACCTACTGCCAGTTTCTGGAAGACAACTTCTTCAAGCAGTGGTACAGAAAGAAGTTGGTATCGTTCAAGAAAAACATGATTTTCATGCAGGACAATGCTCCATCACATGCATCCAACTACTCCACAGCGCGGCTGGCCAGTAAAGGTCTAAAAGATGAAAAAATAATGACATGGCCCCCTTGTTCACCTGATCTGAACCCAATAGAGAATCTGTGGTTCCTCATAAAATGTGATATCTACAGGGAGGGGAAACAGTACACCTCTCGGAACAGTGTCTGGGAGGCTATGATGGCTGCTGCATGCAATGTTGGATCGTAAACAGACAAACAACTGACAGAATCTATGGATGGTAGGCTGTTGAGTGTGTCATAAAGAAAGGTGGCTGTTTTGGTAACTCATTTTTTGGGGTTTTGTTTTTGCATGTCAGAAATGTTTATTTCTAAATTTTGTGCAATTATATTGGTTTAACTAGTGAAAATAAACAAGTGAGATGGGAATATATTTGTTTTTTATTAAGTTGCCCAATAATTCTGCACAGTAATAGTTACCTGCAAAAACAGATATTCTCCTAAGATAGCCAAATCTAAAAAAAAATCCCACTCCAACTTCCAAAAATATTACGCTTTGATATTTGAGTCTTTTGGGTTGATTGAGAACATAGTTGTTTATTGATAATAAAAAAAAAATCCTCTAAAATACAACTTGCCTAATAATTCTGCACACGGTGTATGCCTTTTGAGCATATTAAAAGCAATCTGAAAAGAAATCCATTCTCAGTCATCATCATTTTTGTTTAACTCTTCACCCTAAGTGTGCCGAGGTCATTTACTACATATTGCATCTATAAGACAAGCCGTGGCTGCCTGTGTTATAACTAGAACTGCATGTGTGGCTCCGTCCGGGCCGGTTATTTCAAAACAGTTTAGCCGCACATGCAGTTCTAGTTAAATCATCGGCGCCCGCAGCTTGTTTTATAGCAGCTATGTGACCCCTACCGCGTGTGTCGGCAAAAATGGCTTGGCGTGTTACCACATGCGTGTCATAGGTTAGCCATCACTGGTATACACGTACATGGTCTGCAAAGCACTGGTGTGGAACTGATATTACCGTTATATGGTTGTTGTATGGTGGTCATATCAGTCCTTGTACAGCAGTTTTGAGTAATGATCAGTATGGCGGTGTTATCACTTATATACTGTATATGCTGATAATATTTTATATGATCTGGTGGTATTATATTGCAATATTGGTCTTGGTACAGTGTCGCTTGTTGAAAGGATTGTTCACCCCTGAGTAAACCCTCAGCAAGCAAAGCAATTTTACGAATCCTAACAGTGTATAACATACACACCGTTAGTATTTTTTACACCTTTTGCCAGTTACAGTGTAAGGGGTAGTCTGACCCCTGGTAGTGAAGGAGCGGATTTCCCCCCCTGAAGACGCCACAGTAGTATGGTGGCAAATTGTAAATGTTGATGGTAAAATGTTACCTGTCATAAACTGTTTCCCCACTAGGTGCCAGTGTAGAGCAGTGGTTCCCCTGGTAACAGTGGCAGGGAAGGAGGGGAGGGCAGCCTAGGTGGGGAAGGAAGGAAGGGAGGTCTCTGAAGGCAGAGCAGTGTGTGCAGGACAGGGTAGTAGTCGGATGTGACTGAAGAGAGGAGTCTGAGGTGCCGGGGCAGAGTGTGGAAGTGGTGCAGTGGCAGAAGAAGTGGAAGAGTCAAGACTAGTCCCAAAGCCGGTGGTGTGTACTAGAGTGGAGTGCAGCTATCAGGGGGATAACAAGTGGCCCCTGCAGGCGAAGGTTAGTGCCCTGACAAAGAAGTGGAGAGGTGAGAACTTATCCAGAGCCGGTAGTCTGTGCTAGATCTGCCCTATAGATCCGGGTTCAGTGTGCAGCTACTAGAGGGTTAACGCATGTCTCCTGCAGGCGAGGGAAAGTTACCGGGGAAAGAAGAAACCGTCAGCAAGAAGTGTAACCTGTAAACCGATGTGACTTGATGCTGAAAGGTGTAAAGAGGAGTGGGAACTCATCCGGAACCGGTAGTGTGTGCTAGATCTGCCCTGCAGTAATTCAGGGTTCAGAGTACAGCTACTAGGGGGTTAACAAGTGTCCCCTGCAGGTGAAGGAGAGTGACCGTCAGCAAAAAGGGGAAACCGTCAGGAAGGAACGTAATCTGTAACGTTAAAGTGAAGTACTGAAGTAACTTGCTGCTGAGAAGTGTAACAGAAAATGGAAGCCTCGTTCAATAAAATGTTTCTTAGTTTACCAGCTGCCTGTCAGTGGCTCTCTTCTGTAACTGATGAAGGGGCTGGCGAGCCGAGGGAAAACGGCGTAACGGAGAACTCAGGTACCGGCACGAACGCGTCCCTGCCACCCACACTCTGCCCCACAAACAACACCCGTGTTTTGCAAGTAACGGCCGGGCCGGGGTTCAGCCTGCGGCCCACAAGTCGAGGGGACCCGACTACACCCCCTGAGGCGCCCCCTGCCCCCGTTACAAACTGGCGTAGTCGGCAGGATGCCCTGCAAGAGACCCCGACTGAAAACTGTGAGGAAGATCAAGTGGTGCCTGACGTGCTGAACAGGCCACAAGATGGCGGCAAGATGGCAGCCGTCCTCATGGACTCAGCGGAGGCGCGAAAATTTGGCGTCAAACAAAAAGTGCTGGGCTGGCCTGGGCAGAGGAAGAAGCCCAGAGTGCACTGCCCAAAGAGGGGAGGTACCAGCCCCAAGAAGACCCATGACGCCCATTGTGAGCTGCAGAGGTCCGGAGATGTGGGCGGCGCTGCAAGAAGCAGAAGGCGTCGCCAACACTGTGCGGACCTGGTGAGTGAAGCCGGGGGCGGAGGATGGGCCAAAATGAGGAAAGAAGCACTGGAACCACAGCCATGTTATGAGCCGTACTGTAGGCTACCCCGCTTACCTGGGCAGTCTTTCTCCAACCATGTGAGGGCCTAGCGGGCCGAATGGCTGCATGCATATCACCCAGCGTGAAGAGGTGGTCATCCGGAAGAGAATTCTGTTTGTTGTTGAGAGCCGGTGCTGTTAGGAGCCGGCGAATGTTTACAGTTCAAGTAACGTTAAAAGTACTGAACCCGGGAGTAGAAGAATGCAGGACTATGCATGGACTCCTCCCTCGACCGTTAAAGTAAGAACTCTTTTGTTTCTGTTATTTTCTGCTCACCTGAAGACCGGGAGCGCTTGGGAATAGCCTCCGGGCAGAATACCAGCTAAGACCGGGAGCGCCTGAGGAGGGCCTCCGGGCAGATGTTCAACTAAGACCGGGAGCTCCCCTGGAGGGACTCCGGGCCTTGAACTTGCGTGCCATTCTGTGTATTTTAACTGTTGTTTTTAAAAGTTTTTCTGATAAAAAGAATATACTAGTTAAGAAACGTGTGTGTGTGCCCGGCATGTGTTGGTCTGCAGGTACGAACCTCGCCAGGAGGCTGAGGTTAAAGAGGGGAGGAATGTAAGGGGTAGTCTGACCCCTGGTAGTGAAGGAGCGGATTTTCCCCCCCTGAAGACGCCACAGTAGTATGGTGGCAAATTGTAAATGTTGATGGTAAAATGTTACCTGTCATAAACTGTTTCCCCACTAGGTGCCAGTGTAGAGCAGTGGTTCCCCTGGTAACAGTGGCAGGGAAGGAGGGGAGGGCAGCCTAGGTGGGGAAGGAAGGAAGGGAGGTCTCTGAAGGCAGAGCAGTGTGTGCAGGACAGGGTAGTAGTCGGATGTGACTGAAGAGAGGAGTCTGAGGTGCCGGGGCAGAGTGTGGAAGTGGTGCAGTGGCAGAAGAAGTGGAAGAGTCAAGACTAGTCCCAAAGCCGGTGGTGTGTACTAGAGTGGAGTGCAGCTATCAGGGGGATAACAAGTGGCCCCTGCAGGCGAAGGTTAGTGCCCTGACAAAGAAGTGGAGAGGTGAGAACTTATCCAGAGCCGGTAGTCTGTGCTAGATCTGCCCTATAGATCCGGGTTCAGTGTGCAGCTACTAGAGGGTTAACGCATGTCCCCTGCAGGCGAGGGAAAGTTACCGGGGAAAGAAGAAACCGTCAGCAAGAAGTGTAACCTGTAAACCGATGTGACTTGATGCTGAAAGGTGTAAAGAGGAGTGGGAACTCATCCGGAACCGGTAGTGTGTGCTAGATCTGCCCTGCAGTAATTCAGGGTTCAGAGTACAGCTACTAGGGGGTTAACAAGTGTCCCCTGCAGGTGAAGGAGAGTGACCGTCAGCAAAAAGGGGAAACCGTCAGGAAGGAACGTAATCTGTAACGTTAAAGTGAAGTACTGAAGTAACTTGCTGCTGAGAAGTGTAACAGAAAATGGAAGCCTCGTTCAATAAAATGTTTCTTAGTTTACCAGCTGCCTGTCAGTGGCTCTCTTCTGTAACTGATGAAGGGGCTGGCGAGCCGAGGGAAAACGGCGTAACGGAGAACTCAGGTACCGGCACGAACGCGTCCCTGCCACCCACACTCTGCCCCACAAACAACACCCCTGTTTTAACAGTGACGGCCGGGCCGGGGGTCAGCCTGCCGCCCCCTGGGCGGGAGACCGCGACTACAACCCCTGAGGCGCCCCCTGCCCCCGTTACAACAGCATTTGTCAGTTTGCAGTTTTGTGATGAAAAGAATAGAACATTAAGCGAAGCAACTGAGTCACTAGTCCGCATTTGGTGACAAGTATGTGCATTCAAGTATTAATGGTTGGGAACAGGAAGTAAAGCCAAAGCCTAATGGTGTGCATATTGCACACTATTGGGATTCGTCAGGTTGTACTGCTACTTTCAAAAATGTATTCAAGCATGTACAATCCCATTAATGATCAATATGACAGGATTATTCTATCACTATGTGGTGGTAATATGTAGTCATGGCGTAGTAGGGTTATTTAATCGTACACAGCAGTATTATTGATAATATTGGTTCTGTAGTACATCTTGTTTTTTTCAGTCAGGGTAACATTTACACTACAGACCTCATCTAGGGAGGGACCTGTGTTTTGAAATGCCAGTGCTGATTACAGTTCTAGTCTGGCCCAGGTTCCACTATACTAAGTGCAAATATGTGTTTACAAATGTGCTGATCATAAAAATGAGGATGACATTTTACATTTAATTATCTTGCAAGAAAGATCAAAAAAAAAGTTTGCCTGGATGAATTACTTCACTTGCATATGTCAGTTACCTGGAGATACAAACAATCCCCCTTCCCATCCTTTTACCAACATCTGTGATATTAGTCTGGCAGAGGAGCGCATTCACACAGCACAGACTGTAGCGTAGTCCAGGACAGCCTTGTCAGTATTAGACACCTCACATTAACTCATTATTGAAGTGATCTAATGCTGAAATGTTGCGGGCAGGGGTCAGTCCGCAGCACGGGAGGAGGGCTGCTCATGATGCTCGGATGGCTCGAGGGGGAACCGGATCTGGGGCCTGAGCACCCGTCTGTTGCCCGCAAATGAAAAGGGGTTATTTACAGGGGAGAATTTGTCAGTGACGCCACCCGTGGGTTGCGGTGATGGTTGGTGACACCACCGCTGCCTTGGTATGGGGTAACCGGGGCTGATGGAGTGGGGCAGCAGGATGGTATCCCCTCCATGGATAGGGGAGGTGTAGTCCTGGGGCCTAGGTGTAGAGGGAGTGGGGTGCTGGGGCGCAGTCTGCAGGGCTGGACCGGATGGTACCGGTGTACTCACTGTTTGAATAAAGTCACACAGAGTCCAGATCGTAAACCCAGTACCAGATACCGGTAGCCTCCAGAGGGGTGTGCTCGGGTCCCACACACCGGTAGACAGGACAGGGGCCCTATGTTGTTTTGTGTGTTGACTAGTCCGCATAAAACGGGAAAGTCCACTCCCGGTGTCTTTGCTGTGGGAGCTGTGGCCCTCGAGATCTGACCCTTGGGATCTTTACAGGCACTTGCAGATGCCCTATCCCCCCCGTTGGGATTCCGTCTCGCTCTATCTGGGCTGCTGGTGGGACAAGACTTGGAATCTTGTCCCCGCTGGTCAATTGGAAAGGTGTGTGAAGCGGTCCTCGCCCTAGGGTCCAGGTACCCCGACTGTGCACGGCCTCCGGACCGGATACCCGCTGTCGGCACTGGCGGGCTACAACCCTGCCCCAGTCCACATAACGTCTCCCGCAACTGGATCTCTGTCACCTGTGGCCCTGCTCTGCCGTCTGCCACCTAGTCACTGCAACTAGTCTGGTAGTCCAGGAGCTACAACCCCCGACTACAGACTTGTACTGTCCTCTCACTTCCACTCCAAACTCAACTGTCTGTGTTCCCTCCCCTGACACCTCAGAACCCCTAGGTGGGCATCACCATCTGCCTAGCCCTGCCCACTGGTGTGTCCCTATTGTCCCTGGGGGGGTGACTAGGCTTTTGTGGCTGGTGTATGTACCTATGTGTGGGTTGTGATGGAGGGCCAAAGAGGAGAGAATCCTGCATCTGGAAGATGCATGCAGTCTTCTGTGACAACCTGATTTTGTCAGGGCGTCACAGAAACCCTAGTTGCAATTGCAGTGACGTAACCCTTGTAGGGGGAGCATGGTGTACAGAAACTGAGACCGCTAGGAACAAACAGTGTTTCTCAGTCATAGACATTAATCTCTCATTAGCTGCATTGCTTTGGCAATCGGAAAGAGGAGGAGCAGCAGCAGAGGGCATGAGTGACAGAGCAAGCTGGAGATGAAGAGAGGTGCTAATTGTCTGGGAGAAGGGGGTGTCAGTCAAGCAGTATTGGAGAGTGACAGTGATCATCCAGCACTGGAGTACACGATGCACACTGTAGTGATGGGCAGTGTGGCTCTTTTTGGTGATCCGGTTCCCATGGCTCCGCTCACCAAAAAGAGTCGGCTCTTTCGGATCATTAATGGATCCCTATTAAATATGTGTTCCCCGCAGGGGAACACATATTTAAGCTTGTGTTAGTGCCGCCAAAACCACACCTACCCGTGGCTAAACTCCGCCCACTCACAACAAGCCAAATAAATTGTTGAGTGGGTGGGGTTTGTTCAGGTGGGCAGGGTTTTGTTCACTAAAAACGAATATTTTACGCCCAGTGAGAGCCCTTAAGAGAATTCAGTGGCTCTCACCGGGATGCCGGCTCCCATCATTCTCAGCAGGGAGCCAGGTCTTTGTGTCGGATCGTTCACTGAGATGGAGACAAACACTTCTTTACTTAACAGTTTCCATAGTTCTTTAGTCACAACTTCACTAGTGAGATAGCATTCACATAACTTAAGCACAGTCTAAGTTAAACAGAATAGTATCGGATACAGTCCTAAATCCCAATGAGTTGTTACTGATTTTTCTGGTCCTGTCAGCTCCAGTACAACCCAGCCCAACACAATAGAACAGTCTTTGATGGTCACCTTCCCTCTCAGCATGTCCATTTCTCATTTCCCCACATAAGGGCTCTAGAGGGCAGTCATTAAGACAAGGTGGAGCAGAGGGTACAAAACACTCCAGGTAATGGTTTCTTCTCCCTGTAAAGAGGGGCTAAATGATTTGTCATTGTGCAAGTGATGTGGTTTTTGTTCATTGTTGCTTGAGGAGATTCTACCTGGGATGGCCAACCACATTCACATGCCATTGATGATAACACAATGCCTTGATGGCTAAGAGACATGGCCCATTTTTTTTAGTTCTCTGGATCTTACAGTTAAGAGACACTCATCTGAGGATAGGTATCTAGTCTTCAAAGTTATTCAGGTCCGCTGCACTGTGACTCACCAAGTCTAAGATCAGTTCTTGATCGAAACGCATCTGTGTGCAGTGCTGGTTGGGACTCCTGTCTTTTTCTTGTGAGATCCACTATTTTGTACTATTTTAAAGAATGCAATAAAGAAGCGGATTTTATTGAAATTTTCGTGGAAGCTGGTTCCTTTCCTTCACTTGCAGACTTAGGTCCTGACAAGTTGACCTATGTCATCTGGAACAATTGCTACAAGGAGCTCTGACTCATCCCATTTCTCAATGACTGAGGTGGTGTGATAAAGAGCAGATTCACAGTTTTTTTGCATTAGCTGCTTCAAGAAATGTGTTGAGAGGAAACCCTCCTGGTAGGCAGAGAACAAGTGATCAAATAAATAGCTGCTGTCCCTGTTGATCTCTAACCTAGCCATCGAGAGAGAGCTCTTGATGGTCGTTGAGAAGCAAGGGGAACAAATTGTCAAACTTCTAACTGCCGAGGCTCTGGAGGTTGAGCAGTCTAAAGCAAATTATTGAGACCGCTTTCAAGAACCAACAATAACCCTTGAAATTGGGAAGTGATGAGCAGATTTAGGTTGAAGATATAACGTCAGAGGGGTATTTTGTATGTGGAAGCACCCATCATGTGGCTTGGCAGTGTCCAAAGAGGTGGCATTCAAACAGATCTTGGATTCCCCCACATCCTAAGAAATGTAAGATGGGAAACAGAAAAGGGAGCCAGTAGAGTCCCATACTGACCCCCCTTCATAATCAAAGGTGTACTCTACCGACATCACGGGTTTCATTTTTTATCAATTTTTAAACATACATCAATAAAGCCTTGAATTTTAAAGAAGAAACCCTTGTTTGTACTCTGCAGCTCCATCTAACTGTTGCCCAGTTGGATGACATCCTAAAAGTCTCTTGGGGCCAGCACCACATGTACCAGCCTGTATTAATGGCCAAACTTGCATTGTTGGATACTGGATCTCAAGTGTTTATAATTTTTAAGAGATGGTACTGCAAATATTTGTATGACATGCCCCTGCAACACTTATCTGGACTTGTGGTCTGGGAAATTCAGGGAAAACAGTTATCCCTATAAAGGATATGTGCCTGTCATGCTACAGTTTCCAGCAGAGACTATATCGCTGGAATGGAGAGACAGCTACTCACCATAGCATCAGTCTGTCCAGATGTGGAAGGAGACTGGTGAGCAGTACGGTTATAGAAGGGATGAATACTAACCTCCTCCATACTCTGACCAGTGATGCCGTGAAGTTGGAGGTGATAGATATTCACAGACCCTCAACATTCATCTTGTATGTCTGGCTGCTTATGAGAAGAAAGAGAAAGCGGAAAGGAAGTAACTGTGTGCTGAAGATTTTGACCCCTGTTTTGAAGGTAGTGACTTGAAAAAGGAGGAAAACAGTCAGTGATAAGGGAGCCTGGCATCACCAAGGGAGTGGAGCACCACATCTCGATGACTGATGAAAAGCTGTTTTGAGAGAAATATTGAAGGTTGCCTCTTGTTTGATCCTACCAGTAACATCTGCTTGTCTCAAAATTATTAAGCCATGCACATGTAAGCACATATAGATGGTACAGTGAAACTGTGAATAGTTCAGTTCAGTCAGTTAAATCAGATAGTGAGGACATCAGAAGGACTTACGGGCTTACTGGACACCAGATTCATCATAGAGTCCAATAGCCCATACGCGTCTCCCATTGTCGTTTTTGGTCGGAAGAAAGATGGGGCTATCAGGGTGTGTGTGGATTACTGCATTCTAAACAAACACCCAGTACTTGACGAGTATACTGTGCCTAAGGCCCCCTTCACACGTCCGTGAAACACGTGCGTGTTTGGTCCGTTTCCGTATATACCGGAGACACGGACAAACATGCACCAATGTTAATCTATGATTGTGGTCACACGTGCGTTATTTCATTATGTCCGTGTGTGCGTGTCCGTGATCCCTATGTCTTTGCGTTTTGCACGGATGCATGTCCGTTATCTGTACGGAGCACGTACACGTGGACACAATGAAAGTCTATGGGTATGTGCACACACATTAGTAAACACGCATGCATCTACCTATAGTCCGTGTCCGTTTGGTGTTTTTTTTTCTAGTGATGTCGGCCATTCTTTCTATTTCTGTGTATGTCGGTCAATCTTCCTGAGTCCGTCGGTCGGTCTCTCTGACGGTCTCTTTGTCTGTCTGTCCCTCTCTCACAGTCTGTCGATCAGTTTCCCCCCCTCTCTCATACTTACCGTTCCTCGTTCACCGGCGTGGCGCTGCACGACATTCACACTGCTGCGGCGGCTTTTACTATTTTGAAAAAGCCGGCCGCTCATTAAACAATCTCGTATTCCCTGCTTTCCCCGCCCACCGGCGCCTGTGATTGGTTGCAGTGAGACACGCCCCCACGCTGAGTGACAGGTGTCTCACTGCACCCAATCACAGCAGCCGGTGGGTGTGTCTATACTGTGCAGTAAAATAAATAAATAAATAAAAAAACCGGCGTGCGGTCCCCCCTATTTTAATACCAGCCAGATAAAGCCATGCAGCTGAAGGCTGGTATTCTCAGGATGGGGAGCCCCACGTTATGGGGAGCCCCACACCCTAACAATATCAGTCAGCAGCTGCCCAGAATTGCCACATACATTATATGTGACAGTTCTGGGACTGTACCCGGCTCTTCCTGATTTGCCCTGGTGCATTGGCAAATCGGGGTAATAAGGAGTTAATGGCAGCCTATAGCTGCCACTAAATCCTAGATTAATCATGTCAGGCGTCTCCCCGAGATACCTTCCATGATTAATCTGTAAATTACAGTTAAAAAACACACACACACGAAAAATCCTTTATTAGAAATAAAAAACACTAACAAAGTTCCTCATCACCAATTTATTAATCCCGACAAAGCCCTCCATGTCCGGCGTAATCCACGGCCTTCCAGCGTCACTTCCAGCTCTGCTGCATGGAGGTGACCGGAGCTGCAGAAGACACCGCCGATCCTGTCAGCTTCACACAGCAACTGAGGTGAGTATCGCGATCAGCTGAGCTGTCACTGAGGTTAATCGCGGCCACCGCTGGATCCAGTGACAGCTCAGCTGATCGCGCTACTCACCTCATTAGCTGCGTGGAGCTGACAGGAGCGGCAGTGTCTTCTGCAGCTCCGTTCACCTTCATGCAGCAGAGCTGGAAGCGACGCTGGACCATCCTGGATTCCGCCGGACATGGAGGGCTTTTTCGGGCTGATTAAATTGTTGAACCAGGGTATATGTTTGTGTTTTTTATTTCTAATAAAGGATTTTTTCTGGTGTGTGTGTTTATTTACTGTAACTTACAGATTAATCATGGAAGGTATCTCGGAGAGACGCCTGACATGATTAATCTAGAATTTAGTGGCAGCTATGGGCTGCCATTAACTCCTTATTACCCCGATTTGCCAAAGCACCAGGGCAAATCGGGAAGAGCCGGGTACAGTCCCAGAACTGTCGCATCTAATGTATGCGTCAATTCTGGGCGGCTGCTGACTGATATTGTTAGGGTGTGGGGCTCCCCATAACGTGGGGCTCCCCATCCTGAGAATACCAGCCTTCAGCCGTATGGCTTTATCTGGCTGGTATTAATATTGGGGGGGACCGCACGCCGTTTTTTTTAATTATTTATTTATTTATTTTACTGCACAGTATAGACACGCCCACCGGCTGCTGTGATTGGGTGCAGTGAGACACCTGTCACTCAGCGTGGGGGGCGTGTCTCACTGCAACCAATCATAGGCGCCGGTGGGCAGGGAAAGCAGGGAATACGAGATTGTTTAATGAGCGTCCGGCTTTTTCAAAATAGTAAAAGCCGCCGCAGCAGTGTGAATGCTGTGCAGCGCCGCGCTGGGGATCGGTGAGTATGAGAGAGGGGGGGAAACTTCAGTCACTCGGGGGATTAGCGGTTACCGGTGAATCCTTCACAGGTGACCGCTAATCAGTACTCGACACAGACAGAGCCGCGGTATGAGGATGAAGTCGGGTGAAGTTCACCAGAGTTCATTCTCATCGCGCAACTCTGTCGGCTGTCAGCCGACATTTATAAATGACATTGTGCATCACACACACGGACATTCCACGTACACATACACGTTCATTCCACACGCACACACGGACGTTCTACACACAAACACGGCTAGCATACGCAATTCACACAGATACCACACGGACCATAAAAACGGACACAAAAACGGGACACGGACCCGAAAAACGGCCCGTAACACACGTGCGTGTTTTTCACGGACGTGTGAAGGGGGCCTAAGTACCGTTTCACACGTCAGTGAAAAACACTGACGTTTTTCACTGGCGTGTAAAACACGCACATGTCCCTCCGTGTGCCGTGAATTACGGCACACGTGGGTTGTCTAAGTGCAATCCGGGCTCCGTTCTCCGTGGCCCGTGATTGCACTTAGAAATCAACTCACCTGTGCGCGCTCCTGCTCTCCATGGTGCTGATCGCTCCCGCGGTGCAGCATCTGGCTGGCGCTGACCCCCGCAGCAGCTGCTTCCGGGTCGGCTGTGTCGTGCATCATGAATATGCGCGACAGTAATGAGCCGTCTCAGAAGCAGCAAGCTGCACGGGTTGCAGAGAGCGCGGCTGAAGCCGGGTGAGTAAAAATGTTTTTTATTTTAAAAGCACGTTTTTTTCTGGCACGTGTTTCACGGACCACACCACTGCGTGGTCCATGGGACATCATTGATGCCAGAAAAAAATGGACATGTCTCCGTGCGACAATCACGCACACGCGGGTACGCCGCACGGAGACACGTGCAGTGATAAATCACTGATGTGTGAGCAGACCCATTCATTATAATATGTCTGCGTATGTCAGTGATTCTGGTACGTTTAAAAAAAAGCACAAACGTACCAGAATCACTGACGTGTGAAAGGGGCCTAAGATTGATTAAGTTTTAGATTGCCTGCAGGGCAGTCATTGGTTTTCTCTGCTAGATCTCTGGAGTGGATACTACCAGATATACATTACCAAGGAGGCTCAAGAGAAGACCTCTCACATTTGCCCTTCTGGTTTCTCCTTGTTCAAGAGGATGCCCTAAGGAGTGACTGGTGCTCCTGCTACTTTACAGAGTTGTATTGAAAAAGTGATGGGAGACATAAACTTTTGTGAGGTCCTGATCTACTTGAATCATTTGATTCTATTTGGGTACACCTTGGAAAAATAGAGATGAAAAATCTAGCACCAGCAAATACCATATAAAATTTAGAAATTTGTTGGTACAAAATTAAAAAGTCCATAATACCATTTTTTTTAGGGCATATAAAGAGCAATGAAATGTTAACGTGTTTCAAGAAAAGAAAAGCTCTTAATCCTGTCAGATTTTCTTTGCTTGAAACACGTTGATGTTTCATATCTCTATCTATTTGCCCTAAAAAAAATCATTATGGGTTTTTTAATTTTGTACCAATACATTTTTAAATTTTAAATGCTGGTGCTGGATTTTTCATCTCTATTTTTTGCTACTTAACTGTGAGCCGGATCAGGCGTTCTGTACACCGTTATTTCTAATATTTTGTACAGTGAGCTGTTTTTCCTTCTTCATATATGACACCTTGGAAAAGCACAACCAGAAGTTATTCAAGGTGTTGGACTGGCTAGAAAAAGCTGGGCTAAAACAATCTCTTGTCAAGTGCCGCTTCTGCCAGAAGGCTGTTAAGTATCTAAGACACCTTGTCCATCAGGAACGGATCTCCATAAACCTGTCCAAAGTAGAAGCTATGGTTGAGTGGCCAAAACTCACCAAATTAAAGAAGCTCAGATCTTTTGTAGGCTTCTGCAGATACTACAGAAGATTTGTGCTACTGTAGCGCCCCATGGGGCAGGTGGTTAACCTACTCGTTACTGGGCCATTTCTGGTCTGGTCAGGTGCTGTCACGGGTGGCCTTGCCCGGTTCCGTTGCCCCGAGGCGTACAGTAATCAGTGGGGAAGCGGGGTATTTGGAGAGAGTTTGTCGTGACGCAACCTGCGGTATGCGGCCAGGGATTAGCCGCCACTGCAGGATTCCTTGCTGGGCTGGTAGTAATGCAGCTCGGGTGTGTTCACTCTCCACAAGCGGAGTGGACCCCAGGAGGATGGCGAGGGTTGTAGTGGTGCAATGGGGTGCAGGGCTGGAACGCCGGCAGAAACTGGACGACACAAGGTTGTAGTTTCCTCTTTACCTTTACTGGTCAGGTGTTATAGTCCAGGTTTACAGTGGTCCGGCCAGCCCAGAAGCAGTGTGGGGCTCTCTTTGCCTGGTGGGTTTGAGGCCTTCCTTAATGTGCTCTTGGTGGGAGCAGCTGCAGCCTGGAGCAGCACAGCGTCCCCTGCTCTCTCTCTACTTGAAGATGACTGTCCCCTGTGACGGGCAGCATGAACCAGTTATGGGACCTGCTTGTATTACTGCAATCCCGGGTTCTATATTGCTGCTGCGTCTTGGAACTATGGTGGGCCAGGAATGTAGAATTTCTAGCCCTCCGGGTTTTGCTACTGGGCAGTTAGCACCCAGTAACTGAGGACCCCGGTGTCGCATCCTACCGCTCAGTCCAGGAAAGCTCACATAGATGCTCTCAAACAGCGACCGCTCTTTCTCCTCACCTACACTGTTCTGCCTGACTTCCTTCCTATTCACTTTAACCCTTCCCTGAGGTCAGCATGTACAGAGAGGCTCCCTTCAAAACAGGTTATGAGCTCCTCCTGCTGGCCTGGAGTAGGATATGTTGCATGTGATGTTCCTGACAAGAAGAAATCTCCACGCTGCCTCCAAGGATAGCATTAATCCCGGTAAGGAGAGCAATGCCACTGTGGCTCGCGTGACCACTGGGGTGCCACACTACAGTGTTCCAAAATTGCAAAGCCTTTAACTACCCTCACCCAAGGGTATCCCCCTCAGCGAAGGGCAGCTGACTCCAAGAAGCATGCATGTGGTGAGGCCTTTGAGGAACTCAAGTCATGCTTGACACAGGCACCAGTTGTGGCCCTATGCGAACCCCAACAAACCATATATACTTTATGTGGATGCTACTTTTGAGGGGCTTGGAGCAGTCTTCTAAGAAGAGCATAATGGCGTCCTGCAACCAATCTACTACGACAGTTGAGTATTCACTCCGAGTGAGCGCAGTTATATAGTACTTGTGATGGGCAAGCATGCTTGCCCCTGCTTGATACTTGATTGAGCATCAGAGTGATTGGTCATATTCAGTACTCGATACTCGATCAAGTATACTTGAGTACCCGTCCAACATGTTTTGCGACTATTTTCCAGCCACTAAAGATTTAGGGATTGTCTGCAAATCATGGTAACGTCGTAGCCATGTTGGCTACTGAAATGACTGTGATTGGCCAGCTGCAATGCGTTATCTATATATACTGCTCAAAAAAATAAAAGGAACACTTAAACAGCGCAATGGTATGTTAGTGTTCCCTTTATTTCTTTGAGCAGTATATTTAAATATGTATGCGTTTTATAAATATATATAAAAGACCCAGTGACATCCTACTTGGTTCACTCTATCCCATAAACTGTGTAGGGAGAACTGCTGGAGAAAGGATAGTATATTACAGCAAGTATTGCCTTAAAGTCCTTACTGCTGCAATGTATATAATCTATTCTATTCTTTAATAATACCGCTGTTAGCTCTTTTTAGTGTAGGGCTTACTGCCGTAAAAAAGATATTCTATTAGAGGCATCTAGTCAGGGATTATAGTCTGACAGTCCTTGCTAATGCACCATAAAACATATAGTCTCCCACAATGAGAAACGTGTATAGGATAAGTCTAATCTATTCTATTCTCTAATAATACTGCTCTTAGGCAAAGTTAGGGTGAGGTTAGCTGCTGGAGGAGGGATAGTGTATTACAGGCATCTAGGCATGGATTATAGCCTTACACTGCTTGCTGCAACATAAAACAAAAAGTAATTTTTAAGTCTAATCTATTCTCTAATAATACCACTCTTAGCTGCATTTAGTGTAGGGCTAGTTTCTGGAGTATTAGAGTCATCTAGGCAGGGATTCTAGCTTTACAGTCCTTGTTGCTGCAACGTAAAAAAATCTATTCTATTCTCTAATAATACCGCTCTTAGTTGCATGTAGGGTAGAGCTAGCTGCTGAGGAAGGGATAGTGTTCTAGAGGCTACTTGACAGTGATTATTGCCTTACAGTGCTTGATGCTGCAATGTAAAATCAAAAATCATTTACTGGGCTGAGTTTAATCTATTCTTTTCTCTAATAATATCGCTTCTAGCTGCATTTAGTGTAGGGCTAGCTGCTGGAGGAGGGACAGTGTATTAGAGTCATCTAGGCAGGGATTCTAGCCTTATAGTCCTTGTTGCTGCAACGTAAAAAATATATTAGATTCTCTAATAATGCTGCTCTTAGCTGCATGTAGTGTACAGCTAGCTGCTGAGGAAGGGATAGTGTTCTAGAGGCAGCTTGACAGTGATTATTGCCTTACAGTCCTTGATGCTGCAACGTAAAACCAAAAATCCTTTTCTGGGCTGAGTTCAATCTATTCTTTTCTCTAAAAATATCACTTCTAGCTGCATTTAGTGTAGGACTAGCAGCTGAAGAAAGGATAGTGTGTAACAGGCATCTTGGCAGTAATTGCCTTATACTATTTGCTACTGCAAAGTAAATAAATGTATTCTATTCTCTAATAATACCACTCTACTATAGTTTACTATAGTTTACTATTAGAGGCATCTAGGCAGGGGTTATTGCTAGTGATGGTTACATAGTAAAATATTTTGGTTTGGATTATTCGTGCCAAATAATTTGTACTATTCGTGTATTGATCGCGAATATCAAACCTAATGCAATTCAATAGGAAACTCAAATATTTTTCTGAAGGACCTTGCAAGGAGGTCTGGGAGGGCTGTAAAAATGCTGCAATAGATGGAAAAGTGCTGACACTGAATGGAAACAGCATGGGGAAGATGTGTGGATGCAATTATGACTCACACTTGGTTTCTGGGAATAATGTTGCCAGAGTATTACGGGGATTAAAGCAGGAGTATTATACTTTGAGTTTCCCCGTGGCTGTCACACTGTTTCGGGGTCCGATCATATTATGAATATTCACTGCTTCTCTCACCCACCCTCTGAAACAGTATCTATGATTGATTGTAGTCCTGCTTCCACCACCCATCCTCTGTGGTGGCATCTGTGATTGGTTGCTCTCACACTACCTATCTGGGTCAGGAAGTGGTGTGCAAATTAAATATTAATAAAAATGGTATAACGTCCCCCATATTTTGATACACAGCACAGATAAAGGCAGAGGCTGAAGACTGCAGCCACAGCTGTGTACAGTATCTTGGCTGTATATCAATATACAGAAGATCCCATGCATTTTCTAATTTAAATAATTAAAAAAAATGTCTTGGGGTCCCCTCAATTTTTGATACCCAGCCAAGATAAAGCAGACAGCTGGGGGCAAGTATGCTCAGGCTGTGGAGGCCCATAGTTATTGGGCCCTCCTCAGCCTAAAAGTAGCAGCCTGCAGCTGCCCTATGTGACTGGGTATGCAACAGAGTAGGCAGGGACGCCAGGCCGATGAACAATCCAACAAGTTTTATTGAGGCAGGGTGCATAAAACAACCAATATCAATATTGTACTTTAGAGTCCACAATGAGTCCTCAAAGTTCCGGGGCGCCACACAGCAATCCGACGCCAGAGAACACGTAGAAGTAATCCTTAGAAGAAGTCAATGGATCCAACAGATGAGGGATACTACCCAATCCCACGTGACAGCTTCCATAAATCCATACATGGGTGCCAGGGTCTTGCGAAGATCCCAGCTGCTCGAACATCAGTCCACACCCAACTGACTCATCCACCATCAGTCTGTAGATCCACCCCTGGAGAAGGAAGGGTTCACACCCACTTTTGAGTAGTGGCTATATATAGAGAAGTCTCCAGAAGCTCATGGCTCCATTGTCTCCCACAGGCCTGTCTATTGGAGTCACCCCCAGCTGAGAAGAATAAAGACAGCCAAGCAACCTACATGACCCTATATGGCATAGAGTACATGAATACAGGCCGGGGGTTGGGGAGGGACACATCGCCACACCCCATAATTGGTGCATCTATTAAATACCGTATTTTTTGGACTATAAGACGCACCGGACTATAAGACGCACCCTGGTTTTAGAGGAGGAAAATGGGAAAATAAAACTTTAAGCAAAAAATGTGGTCCTGACACACTGTTATAGGGCGAGGATCTGCTGCTGACACTGTTATGGGGGTAATGTCCCCAAATTCTCTACTAAGGTACCCCATCCTGGTAATGATCCTCCTGCCTTGTATATGATCCTGCTATAAACCCCCATCCAGCCTGTTCACATGCCCCCCCCCATCCAGCCTGTTCACATGCCCCCCCCATCCAGCCTGTTCACATGCCCCCCCCCATCCAGCCTGTTCACATGCCCCCCCCCATCCAGCCTGTTCACATGCCCCCCCCCATCCAGCCTGTTCACATGCCCCCCCCCATCCAGCCTGTTCACATGCCCCCCCCCATCCAGCCTGTTCACATGCCCCCCCCATCCAGCCTGTTCACATGCCCCCCCCATCCAGCCTGTTCACATGCCCCCCCCATCCAGCCTGTTCACATGCCCCCCCCCATCCAGCCTGTTCACATGCCCCCCCCCATCCAGCCTGTTCACATGCCCCCCCCATCCAGCCTGTTCACATGCCCCCCCCATCCAGCCTGTTCACATGCCCCCCCCATCCAGCCTGTTCACATGCCCCCCCCATCCAGCCTGTTCACATGCCCCCCCCATCCAGCCTGTTCACATGCCCCCCCCATCCAGCCTGTTCACATGCCCCCCCCATCCAGCCTGTTCACATGCCCCCCCCATCCAGCCTGTTCACATGCCCCCCCCATCCAGCCTGTTCACATGCCCCCCCCATCCAGCCTGTTCACATGCCCCCCCCATCCAGCCTGTTCACATGCCCCCCCCATCCAGCCTGTTCACATGCCCCCCCCATCCAGCCTGTTCACATGCCCCCCCCATCCAGCCTGTTCACATGCCCCCCCCATCCAGCCTGTTCACATGCCCCCCCCATCCAGCCTGTTCACATGCCCCCCCCATCCAGCCTGTTCACATGCCCCCCCATCCAGCCTGTTCACATGCCCCCCCCATCCAGCCTGTTCACATGCCCCCCCCATCCAGCCTGTTCACATGCCCCCCCCCATCCAGCCTGTTCACATGCCCCCCCCATCCAGCCTGTTCACATGCCCCCCCCATCCAGCCTGTTCACATGCCCCCCCCCATCCAGCCTGTTCACATGCCCCCCCCATCCAGCCTGTTCACATGCCCCCCCCATCCAGCCTGTTCACATGCCCCCCCCATCCAGCCTGTTCACATGCCCCCCCATCCAGCCTGTTCACATGCCCCCCCATCCAGCCTGTTCACATGCCCCCCCATCCAGCCTGTTCACATGCCCCCCCATCCAGCCTGTTCACATGCCCCCCCATCCAGCCTGTTCACATGCCCCCCCATCCAGCCTGTTCACATGCCCCCCCATCCAGCCTGTTCACATGCCCCCCCCATCCAGCCTGTTCACATGCCCCCCCCATCCAGCCTGTTCACATGCCCCCCCCATCCAGCCTGTTCACATGCCCCCCCATCCAGCCTGTTCACATGCCCCCCCATCTAGCCTGTTCACATGCCCCCCCATCTAGCCTGTTCACATGCCCCCCCATCTAGCCTGTTCACATGCCCCCCCATCTAGCCTGTTCACATGCCCCCCCATCTAGCCTGTTCACATGCCCCCCCATCCAGCCTGTTCACATGCCCCCCCCATCCAGCCTGTTCACATGCCCCCCCCATCCAGCCTGTTCACATGCCCCCCCCATCCAGCCTGTTCACATGCCCCCCCCATCCAGCCTGTTCACATGCCCCCCCCATCCAGCCTGTTCACATGCCCCCCCCATCCAGCCTGTTCACATGCCCCCCCCATCCAGCCTGTTCACATGCCCCCCCCATCCAGCCTGTTCACATGCCCCCCCCATCCAGCCTGTTCACATGCCCCCCCCATCCAGCCTGTTCACATGCCCCCCCCATCCAGCCTGTTCACATGCCCCCCCCATCCAGCCTGTTCACATGCCCCCCCCATCCAGCCTGTTCACATGCCCCCCCCATCCAGCCTGTTCACATGCCCCCCCCATCCAGCCTGTTCACATGCCCCCCCCATCCAGCCTGTTCACATGCCCCCCCCATCCAGCCTGTTCACATGCCCCCCCCATCCAGCCTGTTCACATGCCCCCCCCATCCAGCCTGTTCACATGCCCCCCCCATCCAGCCTGTTCACATGCCCCCCCCATCCAGCCTGTTCACATGCCCCCCCCATCCAGCCTGTTCACATGCCCCCCCATCCAGCCTGTTCACATGCCCCCCCCATCCAGCCTGTTCACATGCCCCCCCATCCAGCCTGTTCACATGCCCCCCCCATCCAGCCTGTTCACATGCCCCCCCCCATCCAGCCTGTTCACATGCCCCCCCCATCCAGCCTGTTCACATGCCCCCCCCATCCAGCCTGTTCACATGCCCCCCCCATCCAGCCTGTTCACATGCCCCCCCCATCCAGCCTGTTCACATGCCCCCCCATCCAGCCTGTTCACATGCCCCCCCCATCCAGCCTGTTCACATGCCCCCCCCATCCAGCCTGTTCACATGCCCCCCCATCCAGCCTGTTCACATGCCCCCCCCATCCAGCCTGTTCACATGCCCCCCCCATCCAGCCTGTTCACATGCCCCCCCCATCCAGCCTGTTCACATGCCCCCCCCCATCCAGCCTGTTCACATGCCCCCCCCATCCAGCCTGTTCACATGCCCCCCCCATCCAGCCTGTTCACATGCCCCCCCATCCAGCCTGTTCACATGCCCCCCCCATCCAGCCTGTTCACATGCCCCCCCCATCCAGCCTGTTCACATGCCCCCCCCATCCAGCCTGTTCACATGCCCCCCCATCCAGCCTGTTCACATGCCCCCCCATCCAGCCTGTTCACATACCCCCCCATCCAGCCTGTTCACATGCCCTCCCATCCTGCCTGCTCATATACTCCCATCCTGCCTGCTCATATACTCCCATCGTGCTCATATACCATCCTGGTATATGGCCTGTATCCTATAGCACAGAGAAAAAAATAAACGTTTATACTCACCTTTTCCTCACTCCCTGCAGCACCGATCATCTTCCTCTCTGGCACGCTGATCTGTGTGTGTGGAGCCGTTCCCCTGCAACATCGCGATGTCTTCCTGTCTGTGCCGATCAGCTGACCAGCTCGGCACAGATCAGCTGACCGGCACAGATCAGCTGACCGGCACAGACAGGAAGTCATCGCGTGCAGCAGGGGGGCGGCTCCACACACGGGGACGGGTGAGTGTACTGATTCACTGCTCCCCGCGCTGGTAATGACGCGCGGGGGGCAGTGAATACAGCCGCACATGATCACTCCAGGCTGTAATTGCCAGGGGTGATCATGCCGGCTCTTTGCTATGCGCGCGTCCCCGCTCATCCTTCCGCCCACCTGTCAGCGCCGGCTTCAGCACTGAGAGATGGGCGGGAGGATGGGCGTGCATATGTAATGAGCGGGCCCACGTGGTCACGAGCAGGCGCTGCTGCTGCCTGCTCGTGCCCCCGATGACCCGCAGCACCCTCATTCCCGGCCGCAGCCCTATAGTCAGACCATAAGACGCACCCCCAACTTTCCCCCAACATTTGGGGGAAAAAAAGTGCGTCTTATGGTCCGAAAAATACGGTACACTAATCCTGGTGTTTACGTGGCTCATCCTGATTGCCCTAATGTGGTGGCAATTGGGGGAATATAAAGCCAAGATAAAACACTCAGATGGGGGCTGGTATTCTCAGGCTGGGGAGGCCCATGGTTATTAGGCCATCCCTACCCCGCAGTTGCATCAGAATTGGCAAATCCATTACATGCGTCAATCTTGGCACTTATCCTGGCTCTTCCCGATTGCCCTGTTGTGGTGGCAATTGGGGTAATATAAGGGGTTAATGACAGCTGTGATTTGTCAAAAAATTACAGCTGTCATCAAGCCCTGGATTTGTAATGAGTCGGGTACTATGAGACCCCCTCTTACTAATTGTGTAAGTAAAAAGAAATAATCACACCACACAGAAAAAAATCCTTTACTTAAAAAAAAAAAATCCTCTTTCTCCAATGTATTAACTGCCAAAACACCCCTGGAGGTCCAATGGAATCCACATGAGATCCCACGATGATCCCATCTCTGCTACATCCTGAGGCGCAGTGCTCAGACACATTAAAAAACGTGACCAAGCACTGCGGTGTTAGGGAAACACTGACTGAGCCACAGCTGCGAGTGGTGATTTCACTGAGTTCTGAGACAGCTGGGATTCCCATGGTATCCCTGCTATGATAACAAGTGTACTGCCCTGAGGTGAACTCATTGAGCTCAATGCTGGATTACCAGATTAGGCTATGTTCACATGTTCAATATTTGGTTGCAGGCAACAAATCTGCATCTCCTGGCAAAAAACACACTGAAAACCACATGCATTTTTTTATGCAGTTTCGATGCATTTTTCTGCCAGGAGATGGAGTAAACTTTGTGAACTCACCTCAGGTGAACTCGATGAACTCAGCTGAGATGAGTTTACTGAGTTCATTGAGTTCATCTAAGGTGAGATCACGGAGTTCATTGAGTTTACCTGCGCTGAGAGAGTCCCACCATCCCTGGCTGTTTTAAATTCAAAATTTTGCAGTGAAACTAAATCACAGCCTTTAGGGAGCAGGGAGAGGAAGTGCGCTCCCTCTCCCATCCTATCGGTGCCCCCTCGACTTATTGTGAAGATGCTATCATTGCTATGGCAAACGGAGGTCATCATGATGACCTCTAGGTCACCCAGCTATGGGTAGCCTTTTAAATGAAAGTAGGAGCATGGCCTAAAATGCTTCTGTCAGTGCAGCACTGACAGATACACTGTATTGCAATGCTGAAGCAATTAAAGCAATAAAGGTTAGTGTCCTATATAGAGAAGTAATAAGAAAAAAATGTAAAATTTGTAAAAAAAAAAATAAAAAAAATCAGAAAATAAAGAACAAAAGGTAAAATACATATGCATATATGCATTAAAAGACCACTGTAAAATTGTCAGTTTTTCTGATTTTTCTCTTTATAGATATATTTTTGAGTAAAATGTAAATTGTTATTTTATTCAATAAACTACTGACAACGTCTCCGAATTTTCAAGCAGTAAATTTTGTATTCATTTTCTAAATAAGAAATGGTCAAAATAATAAAAAAAAGTAAGATTAAAGAAATCTTCTCTGATGAGTCTAATTTTCAGCTTTGCCCAACACCTGGTCATCTAATGGTTAGTGGTTAGATGGAGACCTGGAGAGGCGTACAAGCCACTGTGTCTTGCACCCACTGTGAAATTTGGTGGAGGATCAGAGATGATCGGGGGATGCTTCAGCAAAGCTGGAATTGGGCAGATTAAACTTTGCAAAGTATGTAAGAATCAAGCCGCATACAAGGTTATCCTGGAAAAACAGTTGCTTCTTTCTGCTTGGGCAATGTTCCCCAACTCTGAGGACTGTTTTTTTCCAGCAGGACATTGCGTCATGTCACACAGCTAGGTCAATCAATGTGTGGATGAAAGACCACCACATCAAAACCCTGTCATGGCCAGCCCAATCTCCAGACCTGAACCCCATTGAAAACCTCTGGAATGTAATCAAGAAGAAGATGGATAGTCACAAGCCATCAAACAAAGAACTGCTTAAATGTTTGCACCAGGAGTGGCATAAGGTCATCCAAAAAAAAGTGTGAAAGACTGGTGGAAAGCATGCCAAGATGCATGAAAGCTGTGAATAAAACTCATGGTTATTCCACAAAAAAAATATTTCTGAACTTTTCCTGAGTTACAACATTAGTATTGTTGTTTCTAAAAGATTATGAACTTGTTTTCTTTGCATTATTTGAAGTCTGTAAGAAATGCATTTTTTTATTTTGACCATTTCTCATTTTCAGAAAATAAATACAAAATGTATTACTTTGGAAATTCAGTCATGTTGTCAGTAGTTTATAGAATAAAAGAACAATTTACATTTCACTCAAAAATATACCTATAAAGTGAAAAATCAGAAAAACTAACAATTTTGCAGTAGTCTCTTATTTTTTGCCACATCTGTATATATAGTGCCTTGTGAAATTATTCGGCCCCCTTGAATTTTTCAACCTTTTGCCACATTTCAGGCTTCAAACATAAAGAGAAAAAAATGTAAATATTATGGTGAAGAATTAACAAGTGGGACACAATTGTGAAGTTGAACGATATTTATTGCTTATTTTAAATTTTTTGTAAAAAATAAAAAACTGAAAATTGGGGCGTGCAATATTATTCGTCTCCTTTACTTTCAGTGCAGCAAACTCACTCCAGAAGTTCATTGAGGATCTCTGAATGATTCAATGTTGTCCTAAATGACTGATGATAAATATAATCCCCTGTGTGTAATCTAGTCTCCATATAAATGCACCTGCTCTGTGATAATCTCAGTGTTCTGTTTAAAGCACAGAGAGCATCATGAAGACCAAGGAACACAACAGGCAGGTCCTTGATACTGTTGTGGAGAAGTTTAAAGCAGGATTTAGTTGCAAAAAGATTTCCACAACTTTAAACATCCCAAGAAGCACTGTACGATCATAATAAAATGGAAGGAGTATCATACCACTGCAAATCTACCAAGACCCGGCCGTCCCTCAAAAATTTCATCTCAAACAAGGAGAAGACTGCTCAGAGATGCAGCCAAGAGACCCATGATCACTCTGGATGACCTGCAGAGATCTACAGCTGAAGTGGGAGAGTCTGTCCATAGGACAACAATCAGTTGTACACTGCACAAATTTGGCCTTTATGGAAGAGTGGCAAGGAGAAAGCCATTTTTCAAAGATATCCATAAAAAGTGTCATTTAATGTTTGCCACAAGCCACCTGAGAGGCACACCAAACATGTGGAAAAAGGTGCTCTGGCACAGTGCCAAACGATATGTTTGGCGTAAAAGCAACACAGCTCATCACCCTGAACACACCATCCCCACTGTCACACATGGTGGTGGCAGCATCATGGTTTGAGCCTGCTTTGCTTCAGCAGGGACAGGGAAGATGGTTAAAATTGATGGGAAGATGGATGGGGCCAAATACAGGACCATTCTTGAACATAACCTGTTGGAGTCTGCAGAAGACCTGAGACTGGGACGAAGATTTGTCTTTCAACAAGACAATGATCCAAAACATAAAGCAAAATCTACAATGGAATGGTTCACAAATAAACGTATCCAGGTGTTAGAATGGCCAAGTCACAGTCCAGACCTGAATCCAATCGAGAATCTGTGGAAAGAGCTGAAAACTGCTGTTCACAAATGCTCTCCATCCAACCTCACTCAGCTCCAGCTATTTGCAAACAAAGAATGGTCAAGAATTTCAGTCTGTCGATGTGCAAAACTGATAGATACATACCCCAAGCGACTGCCACATTTAGGAGAAATTGTGTAACACATTATGGGGCCTTTGTTGCCTATTCCCTTTGTGAAAATTGGAAATCTGGGGTTAAAACAACATTTTAGTGGTAAAAATGTAATTTTTTGCTCAATAGTATAACATTTTATGACACACTTGTGATGTAAATAAGCTCACTGCACCCCTTGATGAATTCATTGATCGGTTCCATTTGTAAAATGGGGTCACTTGTTATAGATTTCTGCTATTCTGGTGTAACGACTGAATGCCGGTCGTTATGACTATTAAGATATGATGGCACTATGGAAAACTCAGAGACACAAAGATGGTGAATAACAATTTTCTTTATAAGTCTCAAAAATGTTTTACAAAAACCCCCCCAGTTCTCTTACAACTTATGGGCCACAACAACCCGGAATAAACAATAACAGTTTATGCAACTTGGAGGACTTCAAGTGTCGGTCTGTAGGGATGTGTGATGCCCTGGCAAAACCAGGTAGTCACAGATAGGCCCCCGCACAACACCCTTCCCTCACTTAGGAAACACACAGCCGACCTGAAACCCTAGTCACCCCCTTAGGGAAAGATAGACACACCAATGGGCGTGACAAGGTGGTTGGACACGCCCACCCAGGGGTCTAGACAGCCTGGGGCAGGAAAACAAGCAGTTTAGCTTCAGTGCAGTTTGTAGTTCAAGTGGAGAGGAGTGTGGGCTGGAGCTAGGTGTAGCTCCAGCAGAGAAGGTTCAAATTCAACAGTTCCATGGTAGGAGCCCTGTTGCCTTTGTCTAGGTGGCAGACGGTGGTCTCTGTCAGCAGAAGATCGGAAGACGGCTCGGCAGAACCAAGGTGGACCGGGACAGGGTTGTAGCCCGCCGGTACCGACACGGGGAACCGACCCGGAAACCGGAGCACAAAGGGGGGTACTCGGACCCTGAAGCCAGGACCGGAAACCAGCGGCCTGGTAATTAACCGATTGAGGCCAGGATTATAGGTCCTGTCCCACCCAAAGTCCCTCATAGAAGACAACTGCCCACCGATAGGAATAGGAGGTCACCGCCAGGGACCATAGATCCCACGGGCCAGCGTCTGTGGGCACGGCTCCTTAGGCCACATCCAGCCGGGAGCAGACTCCTGAGTTCCAGACTAGGAAGTCCACCTTACACAAAGTAAGTGCAGAGGAAAAGGATAGAGACCACCAGCCCAGATGGGTGATCCGAATGCAACCGGCTGTGGTGCCGGCCAGCAGCACCTTGATTTACCAGAGACTCGTGTGATTTAATGACTGTGAGTAATCAAACCTCCCGTTGCCATCGCTATACCCTGCACAGAGACACTGGGTCCCGGAGCAACCATCCCTACCCACGGAGGAGTTAACATGCAGCTTTCACTACATCTCCCCCGGATGCCCCATAACAGCAGTGGTGGTGTCCCAACTCACCACACACCATGGGTGGTGTCACGAACTTAATACGGCCTAGCCCGTACATCTATGTCCCCCTTTTAATTCGGCGTGTCCATGAGACCCCCGGGTCCGGAGACCCTCGAGCCACCACCCTAGAAGGCCGGATCCGAGCAGTGGCGGCTGCTGGCACGGGGGCAGCAAAGATGAACTGAACTATTTCCCCCCACTATACTGCTCCCTCCCTTATCTATTGATGGGGCTTACCCGGGTACACTACTACAGATAATGGCACGTGATCCCTCCAAGGATATAATCTTACAACCACCTCCCCTTATGTTTACAATTCAATCAGGGTACTCGGCCATCTTCCTATATACAGTCAGAAACAAGTAAATATGTGCACATGTAACTCTATTCAATATTTTGTGCCTCACTGCCCCAGACAGTATGATGAAGCAAAGGCAGAATAGTCTGTTATTATCAGCACAACACAGCTTAATCTCTAATAACTTCCGGTTCAGGGCAAACACCTCAGGATAAACAAGTAACACAGCTCCTTCTCAGAGTGAATAATCTGTAGAAGAATAATCTTCCTTCTTTATCCTATCTATCTGTCTGTCCCTGACTGACTATTATACACCGATCGGTCTCAGGTCAATTGTTACTCACTGAAGTCCCAAGATGGTGTCCGTCCCCTCAGACTGCTTCTGATTCACTCTTAGATGATTTTATCCAAACAGTTTCTGGAGAAAAATTCACTCCGATGAATTCCCCTTGTCAGGGGTAGTAGGAGCTCCAAGGAAAAAAAAAATGAGTAATCCTACAAATCCAAACATGGGAAAACAACAGCCGTCTCTTACGCAGTCCCTCAGATCTTGACTGAACTTTTCAACCGTCTCTCTGCCTACGTTACCAGGGAAACCTAATGTAACCCGTTACTGTCTAGCAGTGTGCCTGCCCTCTAGTGACACCTAGTGGCCATTTAAATTATAGCATAAATATATACAATACATTAACAAACAGCCAAGTTTATCTTATGTACATTTTCCACCTGTTACACTGGCTCTTCGGTGGCTCTGTCAATGTGAAATGGCATCTGAAAACCCTTCCAACTAAATCTGAACTCCAATATGGCGCTCCTTCCCTTTGTCACTTTGTACTGTGCCTCAAAAGTAGTTTTCAACAACATATGGGGTTTTGCCATACTGAGGAGAAATTGCACAACAAATTGTATGGTGCATATTCCCCTGTTACTCTGTGAAAATGTAAAATTTGGGGCTAAAGTAACATTTGCGTGGGAAAAAGTAAAATTTTCATTGTTTTCTTTCACATTGCTTTAATTCCTGTGAAGCATCTAAAGGGTTAATAAACTTCTTGGATGTGGATTTGAGCAGTTTGAGGGGTGCAATGTTTTAAATGATTTCACTTTGGGTAGTTTCTATCACATAGGCCTCTCAATGTCACTTCAAATGTGATGTGATGTAATGTGATAATGTTTTAACCCTTAAAACTTGCTAACAAAAAAAAGATGTTTCAATAATTGTTCTGATGTAAAGTGGGCATGCGGTAAATGTTATTTATTATGTATTTTGCGTAAGATAACTCTTCGGTGTAAGGGCATAAAAATTCAAAGTTCGGAAATTTCTAAATTTACAATATTTTCTTCAAATTTCTGATAGGTTTGCATTTATTTGTAAAAATATCATCCCAAAATAACCCCTGACATGAAGTAGAATATGTGTTGAAAAAAAATAGTCTCAGAATTATTGGGATCCATTGAAGTGTTCCAGAGTTCCACATAAAGTGACATTAGTTAGAATTGAAAAATTTGGTGTAGTCAGAAAGTTGGAACAGGCTGATGGGTGAAGGGTTAACTTTTTGCTAGCCCTTGAACTAAGTGCATAGGCTTTACCAATGTAGGCGTCCAACTCTTTTAAAAAACGTAAAAAAAATGTATTCTGAGGCCCTCCTTGACGTGTCTTTCTGGGTTTATTACAATCTCTCTTTTAAATAAATACGGTGAAAGACAGTAAGAGATGGCCCAGCTATTAAGGCTACGTTCACACTTTGCATTTTTGCTGCATTTTTTTCAGTGTTTTTAATGATTTTTATGCAAATTAAAAGCTGTTTTTTAAAGCACCAACAAAAGCTAGTAGATTTCATAAATCTGACGTGCCCACGGGACCTCAGAGCTTACTCATCATGGGCCAGTGGTGTTTGGGGTTGCTGTGAATGGCCTGACCTGGCTCCATGGCCTTGTCGGTGTCCTTTGTGGTAGGCAATGGAAAGTGAAATCCCCCTTCCCTGCAGATTCTGATGGCGCAACATGAAGTGTATGCCACCCTAGCGTTCTGTACCCTAACTGTGCCAGTCCTGGAGGGGCTGTTAGGCTCTGCCGTTGGCTACCGTGTTTCTCCTCTGTCTCACCAGCTCCACCTGTCTTCTGCTTCTTCCAGTCTGCCCAGTCCGAACTGTGGAAGCTCTGACGCACTCTCCATAGCTGCCGTGGTCATGTGAGTCCCTGATGTTCTGTCACTCTCTCAGTCGGTCCCGGGAGAGCTCTGAAGCACTCTTCCCGGTTGTTCCCTCTGAGGATAGCTATGCAGCACACCCCTCAGCGACCCTACTTCTTCTGTGTCTCAGACTGTTCTGAAGTAAAAACTGTGTGCTCTCTCACTTTCCCTGTGCTGCCTCCACTTTCCTGATGACTCACCAGTGGCTGTGAAAACCCGTTGTTATGGTGACCACTTTTAACCTAGTTTCTGTAGGAAAGCACCTGAGCTGTGTGTGTTGTGTAATAGAAAACGAGTGGTTAACCTCTTCCTTACCCGGGATAAGTATTGCACCTTAAGTGATATGCAATACCCTGTGGAGACTGAGCCTCAGGGGCGCCACAATCCCCCATAGCGAATCACAGCACTCCCGGGCTGCAACAAAACATACATGGTATACCACAATTTTTGTTATGCATAGAAAGATATGAACATTCTTCCCTTTACGAGAGGCAATATCACTTCAAACGTTTCAATGTTATGCAGAAAAACATGAACATTATTCTCTTTATGGGAGGCAATATCACTTTAAATGTTTCAAACTTCATAGACTTCGGTGCTATGTGATTTAATTGGAGAACCATCTGTTTATTTGTACAAAAAAAAGGAAATCTATCTTAATGAGTTTAGGGCATGATCTTTCACGTCAGAGTAGAGCATAATACCTGTTATAGAATAGATGAAGTCCCACTCCTTGAGGAAAATAATGCAAAACATGCATTGGGATCTTGAGGTCTGCATGTATATCAGGTAATGTAATCCACTATGTCTTCATGCACTTCATATTGTGTGTTACCGCATGATACGCATAAATTTATTCTGGCATATCTTAACAGTTAATAAGACCCAATTGGGTTTTACTTTCATGCACCATGCTATGTATGCACCACGTCTTACTAGGATTTGATAATGGTCATATGTAGATGATTCATGACATTTTTTATTGCCTGATGTAGTTATTCTGTGACCATGACCTTCGCTGTGCTGCTGAATTAATGAATTAGTAATGATTTCTGATGTTACTTTGTAGTTTTTTTTTTTAATTGTTCTAGAAATATTTTACGTTACTTTACAAACTAACCCTAAGCTAATTTTCTATATTGATTGTTGCGTAGATATTATTCGGCATAATCATACGCGACACTATGTGAAAGAATTAAACTGAATGACACCCAATAATTGCAAAATGCTACGCAATTTGTAAAATATTGCTTATACTGTATATATATATATATATATATATATATATATGTATATATATATATATATATATATATATATATATATATTGTAATGTTGCATGTTTATTGAACATTTGTTACAGCTAAGTTTTTGGGTTTTTTTTGTCTGCTATCTTGCTTCATTGTAAGTTGGGGGCGCAGCTCTCCTTATACTGAGGCTGAACAACTAACTGCTTCCCACTTTGCTGTGTATTTAATCTGGGACCCAGCTGACCACTTCTTACCATTCACATTGGAGTTTTTGATAGACACAAGTCAGGTATGTATAATGGTTTTAACTTTAGTTGGTTAGGGACCGTCCCAGATGGGTACACCGTGACGAGGTGGGATGGCTTCTTACCTTTTTGCAAAAATGTATATACTAAGTACCCTGTTATTAGGCACTTGCAATTTATTTATTTATAGTCAGGGTATTTTTCATACAATTTTTCTCCTTGTTTTTTTTCTAGTCTTGAGGCTGCAATTCACATGCTTGTAATGTTGCATGTTTATTGAACATTTGTTACAGCTCAGTTTTTTGGTGTTTCATGACATTTTTTATTGCCTGATGTAGTTATTCTGTGACCATGACCTTCGCTGTGCTGCTGAATTAATGAATTAGTAACGATTTATGATGTTACTTTGAAGTTTTTTTTTAATTGTTCTAGAAATATTTTACGTTACTTTACAAACTAACCCTAACTTAATTTTCTATATTGATTGTTGCGTAGTTGTTATTCGGCATAATCATACTGTCACGCTCCCCGGTCCCCGTGTCCCGGTCCCCGTGCCTCGCTCTCCGGGTCCCGTGTTCCGCTCCCCGTGCCCCGCTCTCTGGGTCCCGTGCCCCTCTCCCTGGTCCCCGCTCTCCGGGTCCCGACGGCGCTCCCTGCTCACCGCTCTGGTCTCTGGCCCTCTCCTCCACGGCCTTCCTGCTTCCTCTCCCTCGCCTGCGTCCCCCATGCGTCCTGTTCCCCGCTCCCTGCGCTCCTCTGTGACGCTGGATACTCTGCCAGGCACTCCTGCTTCCTCTGCACTGCTTCCTGCCCTGGCATCTGGCACACGGGCCTTGCGCATGCGCATTAGGGCGCGCGCGGTCATTGACCCTCTTTTAAAGGGCCAGCATCCAGAAACAGGATATTGCATATGCAGGTACAGGGTATAAGAGGGTTATCATTCCAGGTAGGCGGGGCCTGTTCTACGTGTTTGGTAAGCTAGGAGTTCAGGTCCCCTTTTGCCTTGTGCAGTATTAACCCTTGTCTGTCTCGCAGAGCCCGTCCTGCCACGCCAACCGGTCCTAACCATGACTGCTGCTTCACTCCTGTCGGTGACTGTCGGCTGAGGACTCCACCATCTTCTTCAGCCCGGACCCGGCTCCGATCCCCCGCTCCACGTGGTGACCTCTGTCCCCTCGTCCAGCTGGATCCGGTTCCACCTGTCATCCCCACCCGGCACCTGAACCAGAGCCTTGCTATCGGGACTACCATCTGGAACCCTGTGACCTCCGGGACATCTTCCTTCCTCTTTCCGGAACGGACTGTGCCTGTACCGCTAGTGCTTCGGCTACTGTGCATCAAGGCCCTCTGGCGGGGTGACCAGACAGTCCCTGTATAGGGGTTAGCTCTGGGTTGCTCTGCTGGAGGAGTCCAGTGCACGGTCCAGAGTTTCAACCACCAGGACCTTACACATACGTGACACTATGCGAAAAGATTAAACTGAATCACACCCAATAATTGCAAAATGCTATGCAATTTGTAAAATATTGCTGATTATATATATATATATATATATATATATATATATATATAATGAGCCAAGCATTGATGTAAGAACATCAGAAGTTATCAAAATAATACATGTATATATCCAAATGGCCTGTTCCTGAAATACTGAAATACTGAAATTACGAGGTTTGTTGTTGACGGGCTGATAATGTGTGTGGGACGTGACAGTCTGAAATAATTGCCACAATTGAAGAAGCATTTGGAAATTAGAGACCAGGGGCTCTTCAGAGCTTTCTTTCATTTCCATACCGGAATGGCGTCTTTCTCAAGTGTAAAAACCAACTGTGCCAATTGTACAGTGGAACCGAAACTGAAGCGATTAGGCTGACACTCCAGAAGATACTGTGCTTCTCTCCTTGCTGGTGGTGGGTTAAACACCCAGCCCCTGACAGCCTCCATGTTGTTCTATTCAGTGCTATCAGTAGCGGGGTCATTGAGGACCAGTGCCTTACTACATGGTGGTGAGTCACCAACACCTCTTCTCTGTGCAAGTACAGCTTGGTAGCAGAGATTCTCATCAGGGTTGTAGACTGAGGGACGCTCTCCTCCGACACCCAACACGGGAGAACTTCCAAGCAGCGCTCCCCCTTTCCTGGACTGTATCGCCGGGCGGCATCAGTACCATCAGCCCACGGGGAGGACTCTCCACATAGGCTCTGATCAGTGTTGTGACTGCAGCGCAACCTCCACAGATGAGTGCAAACACCCCAGCATTTTTCACAGTCAGTTACATTCTTCACAGAAGTGCTCCGTCTTGGTTTTTCTTAACTTGTACAGTGGGTTTTTACACCTGAGAAAAATGCCAGTCTGGCGTAGAAATGCGTTGTGGAGTAAACACTGTTCTTCTTATTGGACCAAGGATCTTTATTTCATCCCCATCCATGGGGCAGCAGTAACTGTTATTGAGCTTTCACAGGAGTTGTTCCTACACAACTCCCCCAAGTGAGAAGATCACCTGGATCTATTATACCTTTTTATAAAGATATCACCCTATGGTTTGTTGTATTGTGTTCCACACTGTGCTTATCGATTTCTGTAGTTTAGATCTTTACAAATTATTTTCTTCATGAGGAAAATAAACAGTAGAGGAGAACAGGTTAAAGATTGAATGTGGCCAAATTAATGACCTGATACTTGTACACCTTAGGCCATGTGCACACGTTGAGTATATGGTGAGTTTTTTACCTCAGACTTTATAAGCCAAAACCAGGAGTATAACAATTTGTAGAAAATATACAATACCCTGTTTCCCTGAAAACAAAACCCACCCTGAAAATAAGTCATACTAGGATTTTGGGGCTTTTTTTTGAGTATGCTTAAACCATAAGCCCTACTCCAAAAATAAACCCAAGATGCAGTTCCATAAGGAAGTATCCAGGCAGCTAAAAATGTTAAAGAATACAGCAGGACTCTTCATCAAAGAAAGCAGACTTCCCAAAAGAAAGCAGAATCTACCAAAACAAAGCAGACACGGCCAAAAGAAAGCAGAGTCACCCTAAAAAGAAATACACTCATCGGACCCCAAATAAAATACAATTAGCAAGTGACGATGGTGGATGGGCTCTCACACAGAGATCTGCGTCACTGTCAGGTCCCTTGCCATTTCAGCTACATTGCACTGCAGCTCTCGCAACCATCTTGGGTACCAGAATCACTGTGCAAGAGAGATACTGCTTCCAGTCACCAGGGGTAGCCAACCGTTGTAGAAAGCAGGGGAACATGACAGTGACACAGATCTGTATGTGAGAACCCATTCATTAATTTGCCAACTCATATTGTGTGGGGTCTGGTAAGTACGATTCTTTTACTGGGTACCGGCTTTCTTTTGGGGGTAAACTTAGCAGTACATAGAGAATAATAAATTTAAACAGGTAATTTAAACCTGTATAACTATGGTATGTGCCCACCAGTATAGGACTGATTCTGCACCATGAGAATAGCAGATCAGATAAGAAGATGTGCATCTGAACCAGTAATAAGATTAACACAAACTGCTGATGTTCTAGAAAGTGATGACATGATCAGTTTTCAATAAATGTTAATTTTTTTGTGCAAGAATAAATGTGGATTGTTGTTTGTGACTGGGTCCTTCTCTCATATCACACAATCAACAGAGCGGGAGATGGCTGTACAATCCAAAGAGCTTTTATTCCAAGCAAATCAAATGGTCCATATCATAATCCACCACACAGAGGG